>NC_091295.1:32184127-32216627 GCF_038502225.1 Cherax quadricarinatus
GGGATGGTGAGGTAATGTACTGGGTGGTGAGGCATTGTACTGGGTGGTGAGGTATTGTACTGGGTGGTGAGGTAATGTACTGGGTAGTGAGGTAATGTACTGGGTGGTGAGGTATTGTACTGGGTGGTGAGGTATTGTACTGGGTGGTGAGGTAATGTACTGGGTGGTGAGGTATTGTACTGGGTGGTGAGGTATTGTACTGGGTGGTGAAGTAATGTACTGGGTAGTGAGGTAATGTACTGGGTGGTGAGGTATTGTACTGGGTGGTGAGGTATTGTACTGGGTGGTGAGGTACTGGCTGGTGAGGTATTGTACTGGGTGGTGAGGTAATGTACTGGGTGGTGAGGTATTGTACTGGGTGGTGAGGTAATGTACTGGGTGGTGAAGTAATGTACTGGGTGGTGAGGTATTGTACTGGGTGGTGAGGTATTGTACCGGGTGGTGAGGTATTGTACTGGGTGGTGAAGTATTGTACTGGGTGGTGAGGTAATGTACTGGGTGGTGAGGTATTGTACTGGGTGGTGAGGTATTGTACTGGGTGGTGAGGTATTGTACTGGGTGGTGAGGTATTGTACTGGGTGGTGAGGTATTGTACTGGGTGGTGACGTATTGTACTGGGTGGTGAGGTAATGTACTGGGTGGTGTATTGTACTGGGTGGTGAGGTATTGTACTGGGTGTTGAGGTATTGTACTGGGTGGTGAGGTATTGTACTGGGTGGTGAATGTACTGGGTTGTACTGGGTGGTGAGGGAATGTACTGGGTGGTGAGGTATTGTACTGGGTGGTGAGGTATTGTACTGGGTGGTGAGGTATTGTACTGGGTGGTGAGGTATTGTACTGGGTGGTGAGGTATTGTACTGGGTGGTGAGGTAATGTACTGGGTGGTGAGGTATTGTACTGGGTGGTGAGGTAATGTACTGGGTGGTGAGGTATTGTACTGGGTGGTGAGGTATTGTACTGGGTGGTGAGGTATTGTACTTGGTGGTGAGGTAATGTACTGGGTGGTGAGGTATTGTACTGGGTGGTGAGGTAATGTACTGGGTGGTGAGGTATTGTACTGGGTGGTGAGGTAATGTACTGGGTGGTGAGGTATTGTACTGGGTGGTGAGGTAATGTACTGGGTGGTGAGGTATTGTACTGGGTGGTGAGGTAATGTACTGGGTGGTGAGGTATTGTACTGGGTGGTGAGGTAATGTACTGGGTGGTGAGGTATTGTACTGGGTGGTGAGGTAATGTACTGGGTGGTGAGGTATTGTACTGGGTGGTGAGGTAATGTACTGGGTGGTGAGGTATTGTACTGGGTGGTGAGGTAATGTACTGGGTGGTGAGGTATTGTACTGGGTGGTGAGGTAATGTACTGGGTGGTGAGGTATTGTACTGGGTGGTGAGGTAATGTACTGGGTGGTGAGGTAATGTACTGGGTGGTGAGGTATTGTACTGGGTGGTTAGGTAATGTACTGGGTGGTGAGGTATTGTACTGGGTGGTGAGGTAATGTACTGGGTGGTGAGGTATTGTACTGGGTGGTGAGGTATTGTACTGGGTGGTGAGGTATTGTACTGGGTGGTGAGGTAATGTACTGGGTGGTGAGGTATTGTACTGGGTGGCGAGGTAATGTACTGGGTGGTCAGGTAATGTACTGGGTGATGAGGTATTGCACTGGGTGGTTAGGTAATGTACTGGGTGGTGAGGTAATGTACTGGATGGTGAGGTATTGTACTGGGTGGTGAGGTATTGTACTGGGTGGTGAGGTATTGTACTGGGTGGTGAGGTATTGTACTGGGTGGTGAGGTATTGTACTGGGTGGTGAGGTATTGTACTGGGTGGTGAGGTAATGTACTGGGTGGTGAGGTAATGTACTGGGTGGTGAGGTATTGTACTGGGTGGTGAGGTATTGTACTGGGTGGTGAGGTAATGTACTGGGTGGTGAGGTATTGTACTGGGTGGTGAGGTATTGTACTGGGTGGTGAGGTATTGTACTGGGTGGTGAGGTATTGTACTGGGTGGTGAGGTAATGTACTGGGTGGTGAGGTATTGTACTGGGTGGTGAGGTATTGTACTGGGTGGTGAGGTATTGTACTGGGTGGTGAGGTAATGTACTGGGTGGTGAGGTATTGTACTGGGTGGTGAGGTATTGTACTGGGTGGTGAGGTATTGTACTGGGTGGTGAGGTAATGTACTGGGTGGTGAGGTATTGTACTGGGTGGTGAGGTATTGTACTGGGTGGTGAGGTATTGTACTGGGTGGTGAGGTATTGTACTGGGTGGTGAGGTATTGTACTGGGTGGTGAGGTATTGTACTGGGTGGTGAGGTAATGTACTGGGTGGTGAGGTATTGTACTGGGTGGTGAGGTATTGTATTGGGTGGTGAGGTATTGTACTGTTTGGTGAGGTAATGTACTGGGTGGTGAGGTATTGTACTGGGTGGTGAGGTATTGTACTGGGTGGTGAGGTATAATACTGGGTGGTGAGGTATTGTACTGGGTGGTGAGGTATTGTACTGGGTTGTGAGGTATTGTACTGGGTGGTGAGGTATTGTACTGGGTGGTGAGGTATTGTACTGGGTGGTGAGGTATTGTACTGGGTGGTGAGGTATTGTACCGGGTGGTGAGGTAATATACTGGGTGGTGAAGTAATTGTACTGGGTGGTGAGGTACTGTACTGGGTGGTGAGGTATTGTACTGGGTGGTGAGGTATTGTACTGGGTGGTGAGGTACTGGCTGGTGAGGTATTGTACTGGGTGGTGAGGTAATGTACTGGGTGGTGAGTTATTGTACTGGGTGGTGAGGTAATATACTGGGTGGTGAAGTAATGTACTGGGTGGTGAGGTATTGTACTGGGGTGGTGACTGGGTGGTATGTACTGGGTGGTGAGGTATTGTACTGGGTGGTGAGGTAATGTACTGGGTGGTGAGGTATTGTACTGGGTGGTGAGGTAATGTACTGGGTGGTGAGGTATTGTACTGGGTGGTGAGGTAATGTACTGGGTGGTGAGGTATTGTACTGGGTGGTGAGGTAATGTACTGGGTGGTGAGGTATTGTGCTGGGTGGTGAGGTAATGTACTGGGTGGTGAGGTATTGTACTGGGTGGTGAGGTAATGTACTGGGTGGTGAGGTATTGTACTGGGTGGTGAGGTAATGTACTGGGTGGTGAGGTAATGTACTGGGTGGTGAGGTATTGTACTGGGTGGTGAGGTATTGTACTGGGTGGTGAGGTATTGTACTGGGTGGTGAGGTAATGTACTGGGTGGTGAGGTAATGTACTGGGTGGTGAGGTAATGTACTGGGTGTATTGAGGTTATGTACTGGGTGGTGAGGTAATGTACTGGGTGGTGAGGTATTGTACTGGGTGGTGAGGTATTGTACTGGGTGGTGAGGTAATGTACTGGGTGGTGAGGTATTGTACTGGGTGGTGAGGTATTGTACTGGGTGGTGAGGTAATGTACTGGGTGGTGAGGTATTGTACTGGGTGGTGAGGTATTGTACTGGGTGGTGAGGTAATGTACTGGGTGGTCAGGTAATGTACTGGGTGATGAGGTATTGCACTGGGTGGTTAGGTAATGTACTGGGTGGTGAGGTATTGTACTGGGTGGTGAGGTATTGTACTGGGTGGTGAGGTAATGTACTGGGTGGTGAGGTATTGTACTGGGGGTGGTATTGAGGTAGGTATTGTACTGGGTGGTGAGGTAATGTACTGGGTGGTGAGGTATTGTACTGGGTGGTGAGGTATTGTACTGGGTGGTGAGGTAATGTACTGGGTGGTCAGGTACTGGGTGGTGAGGTTGTACTGGGTGGTGAGGTATTGTACTGGGTGGTGAGGTATTGTACTGGGTGGTGAGGTAATGTACTGGGTGGTGAGGTATTGTACTGGGTGGTGAGGTAATGTACTGGGTGGTGAGGTAATGTACTGGGTGGTGAGGTATTGTACTGGGTGGTTAGGTAATGTACTGGGTGGTGAGGTATTGTACTGGGTGGTTAGGTAATGTACTGGGTGGTGAGGTATTGTACTGGGTGGTGAGGTAATGTACTGGGTGGTGAGGTATTGTACTGGGTGGTGAGGTATTGTACTGGGTGGTGAGGTGAGGTAATGTACTGGGTGGTGAGGTATTGTACTGGGTGGTGAGGTATTGTACTGGGTGGTGAGGTATTGTACTGGGTGGTGAGGTATTGTACTGGGTGGTGAAGTAATGTACTGGGTGGTGAGGTATTGTACTGGGTGGTGAGGTATTGTATTGGGTGGTGAGGTATTGTACTGGGTGGTGAGGTAATGTACTGGGTGGTGAGGTATTGTACTGGGTGGTGAGGTAATGTACTGGGTGGTGAGGTATTGTACTGGGTGGTGAGGTATTGTACTGGGTGGTGAGGTATTGTACTGGGTGGTGAGGTATTGTACTGGGTGGTGAGGTATTGTACTGGGTGGTGAGGTACTGTACTGGGTGGTGAGGTATTGTACTGGGTGGTGAGGTACTGTACCGGGTGGTGAGGTATTGTACTGGGTGGTGAGGTACTGTACTGGGTGGTGAGGTATTGTACTGGGTGGTGAGGTATTGTACTGGGTGGTGAGGTATTGTACTGGGTGGTGAGGTACTGTACTGGGTGGTGAGGTATTGTACTGGGTGGTGAGGTACTGTACTGGGTGGTGAGGTAATGTACTGGGTGGTTAGGTAATGTACTGGGTGGTGAGGTACTGTACTGGGTGGTGAGGTACTGTACTGGGTGGTGAGGTATTGTACTGGGTGGTGAGGTACTGTACTGGGTGGTGAGGTAATGTACTGGGTGGTTAGGTAATGTACTGGGTGGTGAGGTATTGTACTGGGTGGTGAGGTACTGTACTGGGTGGTGAGGTAATGTACTGGGTGGTTAGGTAATGTACTGGGTGGTGAGGTAATGTACTGGGTGGTGAGGTACTGTACTGGGTGGTGAGGTACTGTACTGGGTGGTGAGGTATTGTACTGGGTGGTGAGGTACTGTACTGGGTGGTGAGGTAATGTACTGGGTGGTTAGGTAATGTACTGGGTGGTGAGGTATTGTACTGGGTGGTGAGGTACTGTACTGGGTGGTGAGGTATTGTACTGGGTGGTGAGGTATTGTACTGGGTGGTGAGGTACTGTACTGGGTGGTGAGGTAATGTACTGGGTGGTGAGGTATTGTACTGGGTGGTGAGGTACTGTACTGGGTGGTGAGGTACTGTACTGGGTGGTGAGGTATTGTACTGGGTGGTGAGGTATTGTACTGGGTGGTGAGGTAATGTACTGGGTGGTTAGGTAATGTACTGGGTGGTGAGGTATTGTACTGGGTGGTGAGGTACTGTACTGGGTGGTGAGGTGTACTGGGTGGTGAGGTGTACTGGGTGGTGAGGTATTGTACTGGGTGGTGAGGTATTGCACTGGACGGAAATTTATTATTAAAGAACACTGATATAAAGAACTTTGTTTCGTCACTGGTGTTCCTCTCTTGTTCTTTTCCTTTTTTACATTTTTTACCTGAGCTTCTCTCTTTTTTGCCATTACCCTTTCCTCTGTTCTCTTATCTTTTCCTATGTACCTCGCTTATTTTTAGGTCGATTTTCTTGTTCTTTTCTTCCTACCTTATTCTTAAATTTCTCTTTGTTCCTTTACTTTCGTCTCACTTGATGTTTATCCATTTTTTTCACTCCACTTTTGTTCATTTTTTCCTGTTCTTTATTTGTTACCTTAATATTTTTTCCTTACCAGCTATTTTCCTCTCCCATTTTCCCTCTCTCCCTACGTCTTTCCTCGTCTTCATACCACTTTCCTTCTTTCCCAGTCAATTTTTCTTTTGCCTGTCCCTTTTTGCTCCTTCCCTCCCATTTTCTCTTCACTTTTCCTCCTCCTTCCCATTTTCCTTTTTTCCTCCCTCTCTCCATTACCTTCTCCCTCATTATCCCCGTTAAAAATTTTCCCCTTTTCCCTTTTTCCTCCCATTTTTCATTTAATTTTTCTTCTCCGCCTTTTTCATCTTTCCCTCATTTTTTCTCTTCTCTATTTTTTTCCTTTCATCTTTTACTCCCTGCTACTGTTGCCTCTTCTTCATTAATTAATTTGGTGTTGCTTCATTCTCTACTCTTCGATCACCATTTTCTTATTTCTCTCTCTTTCCAGCTTCCCTTGTAACCTATCTTATTTCTCTTCCCTTTCTTCCTTATCTCTTCCTCCTTTTCTCCCTCCCGCTCTCATATGACTTTACTCCTAGTTCATCCTCCTTCCTTATTCTTCTTATTCATCCTTCATGCTCCCCACACACACACCTCCGCCCCCGACCTCCGACTCTCTCTTACGACTTTCCTCCTTGCTCATCCTCTTCGCTCCCCCCCCAACACCTCACCAGCCTCCCCCACCGCCGTGTTGTGGGGTGAGTGATGGGGGTGTCACCGTAACTTGCGAGCCAGTTTGTAAACATGAACTATTAGCAGAATTTTCTTGTTAATCTATCACGGTGGACTCCTACGGTTTGAATGGAATATTATGTAAATTACCGACCCTTGTACCCCTGGCTAGTCACCACCTTCCCCTTGCCCCCCTCCCTTCCCTGCTCATCCCATCAGTACCCCTTTCCCCCCACCCCAGAACCCCCTCCCTCCACCTGGACTCATTCCCTTCGCACATTCTTACCCTTGTTGTCTTCCTACACACTTCATTCCTCGTCCTCTCCTTCCATCCTTCCCGTCCGTTCTCAGTTATCATCTCATCATTCATCTTTTCCTGTCTTCTCATTCCATCCATCTGTGGTCGTCTCCTATCCCTCTTTCACTGTCTTCTCATATTCCTTCTACCCTATTTTGTTCCTGCTACTATCCCTTCCCTCTATCCAGCTGTCCATCAATGTACTTCCTAGTCTCACTTCCACAGATGTACAAGACATAACGAGGAATTAGGTTATGAGTCGCATCATTTTCATTTGTATTTTAGGGAAGTACATGAGGAGTTAGTGTTAATGATAGAAGTTTGAATGGATGATACAGTGTGTGTGTGTGTGTGTGTGATAGACGGTATGTGTGTGTGAGATAAAGGGGTGTGTGTGTGAATGATAAACAGTTTGTGTTAATGATAGACGGTGCGTGTTTGTGTGAATGATAGACTGTGTGTGTGTGTGTGTGTGTGTGTGTGTGTGTGTGTGTGTGAATGATAGACGGTGTGTGTGTGAATGAATGAGTGTGAGCGTGCTAGGTATCAGTATAAACAACATTCCTGTCTGGCAGTAATAAACTTGACCACCTTAGTACTGATTGACACGTCTGAGGTACTGAGCAGGGTGCCCAGAGTGCTGGGAGCTCAGCGCTCACTCTTTCTACCTCAGGATCTCACTCTGGGGTGCTAGGAACCCAGCACACTTTCTACCTGAGGATCTCACTGTTAGGTGCTAGGAACTCAGCGCTCACTCTTTCTGCCTCAGGTTCTCACTCTGGGGTGCTGGGAGCCCAACGCTCACTTTTTCTGCCTCAGGATCTCACTTTTAATACCGCAGTGTTACTGATGATTATCTGGCCGCCTGCGTCATTATACAGATGGGGAACCACGTCAGCTAACTGTTCAGCTGTTAACATGTGATCCTCTACCAGGATCCTCTAGTGAACATGTGATCCTCTACCAGGATCCTCTAGTGAACATGTGAGCCTCTACCAGGATCCTCTAGTGAACATGTGAGCCTCTACCAGGATCCTCTAGTGAACATGTGAGCCTCTACCAGGATCCTCTAGTGAACATGTGAGCCTCTACCAGGATCCTCTAGTGAACATGTGAGCCTCCACCAGGATCCTCTAGTGAACATGTGAGCCTCCACCAGGATCCTCTGGTGAATATGTGAGCCTTCACTAGGATCCTCTGGTGAACATGTGAGCCTCCACTAGGATCCTCTGGTGAACATGTGAGCCTTCACTAGGATCCTCTGGTGAACATGTGAGCCTCCACTAGGATCATCTGGTGAACATGTGAGCTTCCACCAGGATCCTCTGGTGAACATGTGAGCCTCCACTAGGATCCTCTGGTGAACATGTGAGCCTCCACTAGGATCCTCTGGTGAACATGTGAGCCTCCACTAGGATCCTCTGGTGAACATGTGAGCCTCTACCAGGATCCTCTGGTGAACATGTGAGCCTCCACTAGGATCCTCTGGTGAACATGTGAGCCTCCACTAGGATCCTCTGGTGAACATGTGAGCCTCTACAAGGATCCTCTGGTGAACATGTGAGCCTCTACAAGGATCCTCTGGTGAACATGTGAGCCTCCACTAGGATCCTCTGGTGAACATGTGAGCCTCCACTAGGATCCTCTGGTAAACATGTGAGCCTCTACCAGGATCCTCTGGTGAACATGTGAGCCTCTACCAGGATCCTCTGGTGAACATGTGAGCCTCCACTAGGATCCTCTGGTGAACATGTCAGCCTCCACTAGGATCCTCTGGTGAACATGTGAGCCTCCACTAGGATCCTCTGGTGAACATGTGAGCCTCCACTAGGATCCTCTGGTGAACATGTGAGCCTCTACCAGGATCCTCTGGTGAACTTGAGCCTCCACTAAGATCCTCTGGTGAACATGTGAGCCTCCACTAGGATCCTCTGGTGAACATGTGAGCCTCCACTAGGATCCTCTGGTGAACATGTGAGCCTCCACTAGGATCCTCTGGTGAACATGTGAGCCTCCACTAGGATCCTCTGGTGAACATGTGAGCCTCTACCAGGATCCTCTGGTGAACATGTGAGCCTCCACTAGGATCCTCTGGTGAACATGTCAGCCTCCACTAGGATCCTCTGGTGAACATGTGAGCCTCCACTAGGATCCTCTGGTGAACATGTGAGCCTCCACTAGGATCCTCTGGTGAACATGTGAGCCTCCACTAGGATCCTCTGGTGAACATGTGAGCCTCTACCAGGATCCTCTGGTGAACATGTGAGCCTCCACTAGGATCCTCTGGTGAACATGTCAGCCTCCACTAGGATCCTCTGGTGAACATGTCAGCCTCCACTAGGATCCTCTGGTGAACATGTGAGCCTCCACTAGGATCCTCTGGTGAACATGTGAGCCTCCACTAGGATCCTCTGGTGAACATGTGAGCCTCCACTAGGATCCTCTGGTAAACATGTGAGCCTCTACCAGGATCCTCTGGTGAACATGTGAGCCTCTACCAGGATCCTCTGGTGAACATGTGAGCCTCTACCAGGATCCTCTGGTGAACATGTGAGCCTCTACCAGGATCCTCTGGTGAACATGTGAGCCTCTACCAGGATCCTCTGGTAAACATGTGAGCCTCTACCAGGATCCTCTGGTGAACATGTGAGCCTCTACCAGGATCCTCTGGTGAACATGTGAGCCTCTACCAGGATCCTCTGGTGAACATGTGAGCCTCTACCAGGATCCTCTGGTGAACATGTGAGCCTCTACCAGGATCCTCTGGTGAACATGTGAGCCTCTACCAGGATCCTCTGGTGAACATGTGAGCCTCTACCAGGATCCTCTGGTGAACATGTCAGCCTCCACTAGGATCCTCTGGTGAACATGTGAGCCTCCACTAGGATCCTCTGGTGAACATGTGAGCCTCCACTAGGATCCTCTGGTAAACATGTGAGCCTCTACCAGGATCCTCTGGTGAACATGTGAGCCTCTACCAGGATCCACTAGATGTGCTTCATCTCCACTCAATAAAAGTTGTGTATGTTTCATGGTCTCACGTATAGTGCATTCCGCAGTCTAGTCTCTCTCTCTCTCTCTCTCTCTCTCTCTCTCTCTCTCTCTCTCTCTCTCTCTCTCTCTCTCTCTCTCTCTCTCTCTGTCTCTCTATCTATCTATCTATCTATCTCTCTCTCTCTCTCTCTCTCTCTCTCTCTCTCTCTCTCTCTCTCTCTCTCTCTCTCTCTCTCTCTCTCTCTCTCTCCCTCTCCCTCCCTCCTTCTCTCCCTCCTCAGTTCAAGCAATCACCAACCTTTACCTTTTATTCCCACTGTGTACCTAGAATATCGACCAGGGTAGCAGCACACTGCTGATTATCCAATTACAAAAAACCACCTAGCCTATAAGCCACACTGAGGACTATAGGCACAGCTACGCCACACTGAGAACTATTGGCGGGGCTACACCGCACTTGACTTACCATGCACATTGTTTTCCTGGTACCGCTCTTCCATGGCAGGTTCTGGCAGCGGCTTCAAGGGTCTTTGTATATTATTGGTGGAGAGAAGGAAGACGAAGGAGCCATAACTGTCAACACACCACACTAAAATCGCAGTATCACACCTGCCCCGCTTACTTTAAAATCAAATATAGACTGGTGCCTTCAGTGTTGGTCTCGTCAGGAGCACGTACACTGGTCGTCAGGAGCATGTACACTGGTCGTCAGGAGCATGTACACTGGTCGTCAGGAGTACGTACACTCAGGAGCACGTACACTGGTTGTCAGGAGCACGTACACTGGTCGTTACGAGCACGTACACTGGTCGTTACGAGCACGTACACTGGTCGTTACGAGCACGTACGCTGGTTACGAGCACGTACACAGGTTGTCAGGAGCACGTACACTGGTCGTCAGGAGCACGTACACTGGTCGTCAGGAGCACGTACACTGGTCGTCAGGAGCACGTACACTGGTCGTTACGAGCACATACACTGGTCGTTACGAGCACGTACACTGGTCGTCAGGAGCACGTACACTTGTCAGGAGCACGTACACTGATTACGAGCACGTACACTGGTTACGAGCACGTACACTGGTCGTCAGGGGCACGTACACTGGCCGTCAGGAACACGTACACTGGTCGTCAGGAGCACGTACACTGGTCAGGAGCACGTACACTGGTCAGGAGCACGTACACTGGTCGTCAGGAGCACGTACAATGGTCGTCTGGAGCACGTACATTGGTCGTCAGGAGCACGTACACTGGTCAGGAGCACGCACACTGGTCAGGAGCACGTATACTGGTCGTTAGGAGCACGTACACTGATCAGGAGCACGTACACTGGTCAGGAGCACGTACGCTGGTCGTCAGGAGCACGTACAATGGTCGTCAGGAGCACGTACATTGGTCGTCAGGAGCACGTACATTGGTCGTCAGGAGTACGTACACTGGTCGTCAGGAGTACGTACACTGGTCGTCAGGAGCACGTACACTGGTCAGGAGCACATACACTGGTCGTCAGGAGCACGTACACTTGTCAGGAGCACGTGCACTGGTCAGGAGCACGTACACTGGTCGTTAGGAGCACGTACACTGGTCGTTACGAGCACGTATACTGGTCGTTACGAGCACGTACACTGGTTGTTACGAGCACGTACACTGGTTGTCAGGAGCACGTATACTGGTTGTCAGGAGCACTTACACTGGTCGTCAGGAGCACGTACACTGGTCGTCAGGAGCACGTACACTGGTCAGGAGCACGTACACTGGTGGTCAGGAGCACGTACACTGGTGGTCAGGAGCGCGTACACTGGTGGTCAGGAGCACGTACACTGGTCGTCAGGAGCACGTACACTGGTCAGGAGTACGTACATTGGTCGTCAGGAGCACGTACACTGGTCAGGAGCACGTACACTGGTCAGGAGCACGTACACTGGTGGTCAGGAGCACGTACACTGGTGGTCAGGAGCACGTACACTGGTGGTCAGGAGCACGTACACTGGTCAGGAGCACGTACACTGGTAGTCAGGAGCACGTACACTGGTCGTCAGGAGCACGTACACTGGTCAGGAGCACGTACACTGGTCAGGAGCACGTACACTGGTCAGGAGCACGTACACTGGTCAGGAGCACGTACACTGGTCAGGAGCACGTACACTGGTTACGAGCACGTACACTGGTAGTCAGGAGCACGTACACTGGTCAGGAACACGTACACTGGTCAGGAGCACGTACACTGGTCAGGAGCACGTACACTGGTTACGAGCACGTACACTGGTCGATAAATTAGACACATGTGTAACATTTGGGTATTTTTAATGAGGAAACGTTTCGCTACACAGTGGCTTCATTCATTCTCCTTTGTATGGATTGATGAAGCTACTGGGTGGCGAAACGTTTCCTCATTTATGATACTCAAATGATGCACATGTCTAATTCATCAACTTGTCGGTTCTCTGAACCATTCATCTACGTACACTGGTCGTTAGAAGCACATATACAACGTCAGGATCACGTACACTGGTCGTCAGGAGCACGTACACAGGTCAGGAGCAAATACACAGGTCGTCAGGAGCACACACAAACAAGTCGTTAGACGCACATACATAGGTCTGAAGTACATACACAGGTCGTGAGGAGCACGTACACAGGTCGTCGTTGCCAGGCCGCAGATAATGGCCTTGCATGCATATAACACTTTATGGCAATTAGACCAATTAGCCGGCAACTCTCTCGTAGCCAGAAGTCTGGCTATTTTCCTCCCAGGAAGAGTAGAGTCGTGCTTAATTTAGACGTGAAGGAGAAGCTTCAATGAACGTGCACACGTGACCTTGGCAAAACAGAGAGAGATAGAGATAGAGAAAAGCTTCAATGAACGGCGCCTCACCAAGACCTTCAGCCTAGTTTATAAAACAATTAGGGGTGAAAATTAATGTATTAATGTTGGTTTTATTTTCTTCTTTTCGATTACAGCTTTTTTTTTATTTATTTTAACTTATAATTGCTTTTTAATATTTAAACCTAAGAAAATGTGTTTTAATATTGTGCCCCACACAGTCCTAAGAAGGTATTGTTTTGAACTGCGAGAAATATGGCGTAGACTGGTCACTACGTAGGTGTTACTGACAATTAGTGATGGAGGCCTGGAACGAGGTCCCAGAGGCGGTGTGTGTGGCACAACCAGTGGAAGTATTTCTTGATAACATGGCTGTATGACCCTTGTGGGTTTAGCGCTGAGCTATGATTATAATAGTCTTGATAACATACGTAACGAAGACTAGACAGTCAACACACCTCTGCTGCAATAAGTTCAAATAAGTATTTTTTTCTCCTTTTCACCCAGACTGACACAGGAAAAAGGGGACACAGCTGGAAGTTGAGAAGTCAGATGAGTCATAGGGATGTTAGGAAGTATTTCTTTAGCCTAAAGTTGTCAGGAAGTGGAACAATCTGAAGGGTGAAGTAGTGGAAGAAGGATCCATACATACCTTGAAGAAGAGGTATTATAAGGCTCTTGGAGCCGGGAGAGTGTGACCTAGTAGCGCTAGCGAAAAGGCAGGGCCAGGAGCTGTGAATCGACCTCTGCAACCACATATAGGTGGGAGGGAGAGGCAGGGGGTGCCTAGAGGGTAAAAATCACACTGAACATCTTGCCTGAGAAGCATATCAACCACATAACCTCAACAAGTGACCTTAATGACTGCCTTCACTAACCTACACAAAGTGATTACAACACCGTGCAAGCCACTAATAAAACTGCAGAACAGCGTACATCAAGCATCTCAAAAATGGTAGAAAAAAGTAAGACGTTAGCAATATGTCTAGGAAGTGAGGGAATGTACTAAGAGAAGAGACATGATAACGACGTTAATAATACTCTGCGGGAGTAACATGGCTGATGGGAACTTTTTTTTTTTTTGGCAGGTAATGAGCGCGGATTAGGGAGGATGCATAAGAGTGCCTTGATGCTTGTGGAGGGCTCTTGATCTGGGGAATTGGAGCTATCCTTCCTTTCCTCGCATTATTCATGATTACTCCCAGTTCAGCTCCAGGCTGACAGGAAAGTGGAATGAGCTGGATGAGGAAAGATTTGAAGCGACTTCCTTACGAAGTTTCAAGAGTAGGTATGATGCGACTCAAGTCGCTAGAAACGTCCACCGCTTTTCTTATCTTTTCATCTCTCTTCTTGCTCGTCTTCCTTCTTACTCTCTTCATTCTCCACCATCTCCATCATCCCTATTATCACTACCACTACTTTCTATACTACCTCTACCACCATTACCACTATCACTACCGAAACCGCTACCACTGTCCACCGTCACCACTACCGTCACTACTATCGCTACCGTCACCACTACCACTATCACTACCGTCACCATTACCGCTATCACTACCGTCACAATTACCGCTATCACTACCGTCACCATTACCGCTATCACTACCGTCACCACTATCACTATCGTCACCACTACCAATATCACTACCATCACCACTACCACTACCGTCACCACTACCACTACCATCAGCACTACCACTACCGTCACCATTACCACTATCACTACCGTCACCATTACCACTATCACTACCATCACCACTACCACTATCGTCACCACTACCACTGTCACTGCCGTCACCACTACCACTATCACTGCCGTCACCACTACCACTATCATCACCACTACCGTCACCACTACCACTATCACTACCGTCACTACTATCACTGCCGTCACCACTACCACTACCGTCACCACTACCGCTGTCACTGCCGTCACCACTGCCACTACCGTCACCACTGTCATCACCACTGCCGTCACTACTATCACTGCCGTCACTACTATCACTGCCGTCACTACTATCACTGCCGTCACTACTATCACTGCCGTCACCACTACCACTACCGTCACCACTACCGTCACCCCTACCGCTATCACTACCGTCACCACTACCACTACCATCACCACTACCATCACCACTATCACTACCGTCACCACCACCACACCACAACCACCACCACCCTCCCAAACCATCATCCCCCCCCCCCCTCACAAGACAGTCTTGTCCGGCTTCGGCAGATATTCTTAAAAAGTTAGTCAATTCTCCGCTATGTTGAGCATGTCTATATTCCTACCCGCTTGTTTAACCGCACTAGCTGTTTTCGGCAGTACTAGCGGCCTAACCATACTAGCAGAGCTCAGCAGCACTTGGTGTCATTGTGCTATGGGACCAAATACTTAATGTATCAGCCCTAGCCTCGTACACAGTCATCATATATCACGAAATGAATGAATGATCGGATTAGGACGAAGAAGGTAAGTGACATCTTATGAACTAACAGAATAACAGCAGCAGCAGCTCCTCCTCCTCCTTGAATCAGAAAGAGAAAGGAGGGAGGAATCAGGGCTGAAGATGACACTAAATATATTGCTTGAGGCTCACAAACATGGCAACTTAACAACATACGCAAGATACCCGAATGTCAGAACGTGCTTAGGGAATGTCAACCAGCAATGCTTTGTTCGCCACGGAAGTAGGATACTCAGACTGTACAGTTCTTGCACGGAGGTCCCTCATTCTTTGCCATATAATTATCTTGAGGCTGCAGAGAACTTCGATGCCAAGCTGGTCGGTGAAATATATATATATATATATATATATATATATATATATATATATATATATATATATATATATATATATATATATATATATATATATATATATATATATATATATATATATAATGGGCTTTACATTATACGAGATATCTAAAGATTGTAACTTGAAGGTGAAATGAGACATTAATAGAACATTTGTATTTACCTAACAGTGTGAGAGTGTGTACGTGCATATGTACTGGCCTATTTCTGGCTGCAATTGTTGAATTTCAGCTCCTGAACTTGGTTCCTAAACGACCGCTACCAGGTTTACTCTCGTCTAGCTTCTTGGGACACAAAGCTTTTTTTCTTTTTAATCTTTGTTTGAAACCTGTCTTCGACACTGAAATCTCCGACTCTTCTGTGTCCTAATAACTGTGCCGCCATGTGCCTGTTAATCACCTTTAGAACGTCTGTATCTGTCCATCCCTTGCAAGTTAGGTTGAGCATTTTGGCCATTATCATATTATATTTAGTCCTTCTATCTTATAATGTTATTCGCTTCACAAGTCGTTCATTTTAGCTGGCGGATAACTTTTATTACTAACCTTTGAACTTTGTCTAGTTGTTGAACATTGGGTGCAGAATATTCTTATGATTGGCTACCATATGTCGTGTACAAGAGCTTGAACGACTCCTTCTTGAGGTTAAGGACTGCTGTACTTTTCTGCAGTTGACTCTATTCCTGGCGAAGCTATTACGTTACTGTACACTTCTGGCG
Organism: Cherax quadricarinatus; assembly: GCF_038502225.1. Classification (NCBI taxonomy): domain Eukaryota; kingdom Metazoa; phylum Arthropoda; class Malacostraca; order Decapoda; family Parastacidae; genus Cherax; species Cherax quadricarinatus. Next base: position 32,200,124 of record NC_091295.1, read on the forward strand.
TTAAGATCGATACTGTATTCAACCTTAAGTCCTTCTATGTGTGAGATTTGCAGCTTCTGTTTACTCATTTTGTATCTGTTTTAGCTCCCTTTCCTTCTCCTGTTTTCATTATTTATCAGCTTAAGAGTGAAGTTCGGTAGCAACTTGTCTAGCCATCTCTGCAGTGGAGAAGCCTTTTAACTTGCTGTCTTAGTTCTTGTCAGCTTGCATCACCCACGAGCAGGGATGCATAGGACTAACTCTCGTACTTCCTCCCAGGTATTCTAAAACGCTGTTAATAATTTTAACGGTTATTCCTTCTTTTCCTTTGGTTAGTGGTTCAGCATCAAATTTTTACAGTTCATAAATATGAAGTCAACACTTCCTGACTTTTTACTTCTGTTATCACATAGAAATTGAAATGATTCGTGAGAGGATTTATCATGACAACCCGCGTTGCTATTAGTTTATGAAATCAAGATATTGAGAAAATAAGAAGTGAAATAGGATAAAAGTATTTTCTTTGGAAAACAAATGCATCACCAGATTACTACTGAGGTGCAGAGAGAGAGAGAGAGAGAGAGAGAGAGAGAGAGAGAGAGAGAGAGAGAGAAAGGAGGGAGGGAGGGAGGTGCTTGATCACGCTCGTTCTAATTATATTCTCTCTTAACTTGACTGTGCTCATTATTGTCTGATAGCATATTGGTTCTGTTTCCGTTGAGTCACACTAGCCAAGAAAATTGAACTTTTTATACAGGCCAAAAAACAAGTTCTTTTAAGCAACTTTGATGCGCTGATCACGAATCTGGGATTGTTTAGTCTCTGTCACGTAATGTTTGGAAATCTTATGATCAATATTTTAGCTATTTCAGTTTGGAGAATAACATATATGTCATCGAACAATCATAGGTATTACAGTATATTGTGCATAAATACTAAGCGTTGTGCATGCATTAATAAAACTATAAACGTAAATTCATTATATATATATATATATATATATATATATATATATATATATATATATATATATATATATATATATATATATATATATATATATCCATAACAAAAATAGCAGAACTTTCCATTCAGTCATATAAACATGTATGACAATTTTCAGGATTTTTTTCACGTGTGTTGTTCTGCTTCACAAACTGTGCGTGGTGGAGCGAAACTAAGTTCGGATTCGAACTCGGTGTCCCCGAATTAGTTAGAAACCCACGTTAATAAACGTAAACTGAAACCATTGTTGGCCAGTGTTACTTAAAAAAAATCTAGCAGTTCGCATGGTGTTGCTGCCGCTCAAATGGTGATAATACATTATTCTGTCTTATTGCTTTTGATACAGCCAGTTCACACAGTATTATTATTATTATTACAATCAAAAAAAGAAGCGCTAAGCCACAAGGGCTATACAGCAGTTCACACAATAGCTACTTCACTTTTGCTCTGCTGTGTGAATGGAGTTAAGTGGCCGACAATCTACACTTCACTCTCTTTTGCCTGTTTCCGAAGATAAATCATCTTACATTGTCTATTCTTTTTCTTAACATCGTTGTCATTCCTCGTGAGTTTCTCTTCTTCCTTCTTTATTCAAATTACCTGGTATTTTGTCTTGTGATTTTTCTCTGAGTTAGGTTTGCCAATACTTCATTCTGAAGACTGTCGCTGAGCAATCTGCTTATTACGTTGTTACTCACTGTCCTCTGTTTTTTTTCCTGCTCCATTGTTCCTTATTTTTGCTTATCAGCATCTGTGGAAAACCACGAGGTAAAGTCTTCCCAACGCCATTTCGTTCTACGAAGGTACTTGCCTTCCTTTTCCCGGTGCTTCCTAAGTGGTCCATCTCGCTCGTTCTCTCCAGCCGTTTTCCTTTCTCTCACTACTGCGTTCAAGAAATCTCTCGCACCTTATGTAGTCTCCTCGCCCTACTCGGGTTTATCCATTATCCTTCCTCCTGTGTTCCTTTTCTCGTTAATTGTATGTGTGCGCATGCCTTCGCACACAGGTATGCGCGACTGAGCGTGTAAGCAAATACTGTCATGCTCGTGTAAGTATTCGTGCGTGTGCATACGTGTGTGTACGTGCACGAGATGAACCAGAACACACCGGTGGTCGTAACTCCCACCATTTCCCTCACAAGAATGGAGAAACACTGCAGCAGGCCTACTGGCCCATACAAAGCAGGTCCTTATCAAGACCATCCATTCCCACCCACGTATTTGTCCAACCTTTTCCAAATGTGTGTGTGTGTGTATATATATATATATATATATATATATAATATATATATATATATATATATATATATATAAATATATATATAAATATATAAATATATATATAAATATATATATATATATTAATTTATCTCTAAACATTAAACGAGCCTTCCCTTCTTGTCTCCGTAATTTCTGGAGCCGGAGTGTACTGGGGTGTGATAGTCTTCGGAATTTCGTAATTTGTTGTCTCCAAGTTTTCAAAATTGCTAAGGCACAAGAAATTTTGTCTCGCAAACTTTCCACGCAGGGCGGACGTATATCGTTTAGGGAGGGAGGGGGATATAGGGAGAGGGGAAGGGGAGATGGGGATAGAGGGGAATGAAGGCCAGTCTTGAAAAAAAAAATTAGATTAGAGCAGTTATTCTTTGGGATGAATGCTGTTATCTTTGTCCTTCTCTTTTTTTTCCAGAGTTTCGACCTCTTGCTTCCCCTGGCTGCGACCTCTTGCTTCCCCTGGCTGCGACCTCTTGCTTCCCCTGGCTGCGACCTCTTTCTTCCCCTGGCTGCGACCTCTTTCTTCCCCTGGCTGCGACCTCTTTCTTCCCCTGGCTGCATCCTCCTCCTTTCTTGGCTGCGACTTCCTCTCCCTCCTCTTCTGGCTGCAACACTACCTTGGCAGCCAGGGAGAAGGAAGAAATCTTCCTTCATCCTAGCAGCATCCCCTTTTTTGTAGTATAAATAGCTTATATAATAATCTATTTAATCTCACTTAAAGCGACTCTTAAACAGGTTTCGTTGCTGATTATTTGTGAAAAAAATTGCAAGAATCATCCTTCATTTGTGAGAAAATAGTGCAAGAATTATCCTTCATTTCACTAGAAAACGCAAGTCTGGGCGTCCAATAAACGCTAGGGCACTTAATAAGACGAAAATATATTTAAGGTTAAATGAATTTAATAAAACTACATTAACAAAAGAGATGCAGTTTTAGTTTTGATCGCACGAAGATGAGAGACGAGAGGCACTGAGAGTATACGAGACACGCCATGCCAAGTCTCCTTCAGTCTCAAAAAAAAAAAAAAAAAAAAAAAAAAAAAAAAAAAAAAAAAAAAAAAAACAGTGCTTTAAACCGGAACGTTTCTTGGCCAGGGTAAATCTGTACCAACAGAGACATATTAGGTTGCTTTTAAAAATACAACTAAACCCGTGGTGGTTATGTACCACCAAGGGTTCATACAATACGTTGTTGCTGATTTCATTTCTCCAGTGCGTTCAACTAATTTGTATATGTTCGGGTTGATCTCTAGCAGTCGCATGTTCCCTGCGGTTATCCCTCAGTTTGTATCCCATTCAGTAGTTTAGGTGTGTATGTACGTGTGTGTACGTGTATTCAGTTGTTACTGTGTTTATTTGTATGTGATTCAAGACTTACTAGGAGTAAGGTCAAATTAGCATCTACGAAAAGAAAAGGTACATTTCTCATGCACGAGTCTTACAAGCAAGGATATATGATGTCACTATGACGGTGTGTTATGTAGACAAAGTTATATGAGGTGTGTATTGGTTTATTAGTAAAAGGTGGTCTTAGGAGATAACCAGTCTGATAAAAATTAACTGCAAACCTTTGTTTGCATTTATGAACCGTGATCCTGAAAGAGTGAAGGGAAGAAGCAGAAGTCATACAAAAGAAGGAAAATTAAGACTAGTATGGGAGAAGGTGACAAAAATTAGTAAAATTGTAATGAATGGTAAATTTGTGGTCAGACTGGCAGGAAAGAATATGGTGGAAGAGAATGTATTTAGATCATTTGGAGTGGAGTGGATGTATCAGCAGACGACTCTATGGAATAAATATCTGAACGATGGTGAAAGACGACAGGTGGTGAGGAAGACTTAGTTATAAGGATACTTTTATTACAACGTTACTTCCAGGACTCGACTTCATCAGGTATGATAAAAATCCAGTCTTGAATGAAAAGGTATTAAGGAGTCTATGAAAAGAATGTAGGAAAAAAATTGCTGTGTTAGAAGTGGTGACGTACGTACAGGTTTGAACTATGGTCTTTAAATGTTGACACAGCTGGAGGTAGCTAATTTTATGCATAGAATAAAAACTGAATTAATTAGGAGACTAGTGGTAATTTTTTAAATAAATACTAAAAAATAGCGAATGATAGTTTACTGAGTTGGTTTTTATTCTAAAAAAAAGATGAGGCACCATAATTTTTCCCGAGGTTGACAGGAGGGGGATTTTGAGAGTGAAGGGCTTGAACATCCAACAGACGTGTGTGATTAAATGTAGTCTAAGAGAGAGGTTTATGGGACGGTTAGTGGGACGATTTTTGGTATTTCATCTCTAATCTAGATAAGTCATAGCTCTTTTCAGCAGATAACTTCGGTGTGGACTTGAAAGTCCTCTGCTGTCTGTCTTTTAGATGGACTCTCGCGTATTTTATAAGTAGGGCAAAGATGTTTCGGGTCGGTGGATCATGAATGAATCATGTTGTCTGTGCACTTAAGGACAAGCTGGGGTTCCAACCTTAGACGTCTAAGCACCTGTCAGACGAAGTATATTCAAGTCAAGGTACCGGCAAAGTCATGGAGTGATTTCTTCCAGCAGGTTCGAAGAGCAGTTTCATCTACTGCTGGTGATTCCTTGAGGCTGCAGTCACACTTACTGGCTCTCTTGCAATCTCATGTTTGGTTTCTATTAGATAATCTTTTTCCTCACAAGTGCAACATTTCAATACTAAGGAGACCCGTCTCACCTTGCATAACACAAGTCTGAGTCTCTGCCATTAGGTCAGCAAACTACAAAAGCAACAGACGCCTCTTAAAGTGATTCATCACTGTTAGAGTACACTCGTGATCAGTTGTGTGACCACCTTATCACATACCAGGTTTGAAGGTAGCACAGACGTGTATTACAGTTAACTGTATTGTGCGTTTTTCCCTGTTAGTTTCAAGACAATTTTTGTTTTCTGAGAGTGTCTTGTGTTCTCCGTAGTCTTCTTGAGTCTCTGTTCACTGGACACTCACCTTACGCAACCTCAGATGTTGTCTGAGGTATTTATGCCATGAACAGTTAGTTCACGTCTCTGGCGGTCCTTTATTTCTCTTTCATCCTCTTCCTTCTTGTCTCTTTAACCTCTTAACTTTTCTTTTTCCTTTCTCTCTATTTTCCCCATGCTTTCTCGTTCCTTGTAGCTTTCTTCCCTCTCCTGCTTACAACACAACTCCTTAAATATATATTTTCTTTCCTCCTGTCCTCTTTTATCACCCTTCACCCACCCCTTCTCATTTATCCTCTTCGTCCTATGCCTTTCCACTTTCTTCTCACTCCTTCACAATTCCCCTTTTATGTGCCCTTCCCCTCCACTTACCCCTTCCCTTCCATTATCTTTCCCCTTCCCTTCCATTATCTTTCCCCTTCCCTGTCCTTCCTCTTCCCTGTCCTTCCCCTTCCCTGTCCTTCCCCTTCCGCTGTCCTTTCCCTTCCGTGCCCTTCCCCTCTGCTTCCTTTCTCCTTCCCTGCCCTTCTCCCCCTGCCCCTTCCCTGCCCTTCCTCTTCCCTGCCCTCCCTTTTTCCTGCCCCTCCCCCTTCCCTTAGCTCCTCACCCCTCACCGTCCTTCCGTCTTCCAGCAAGGCTCTCCACATAATGATTTTCCATCAGGGTATTATGAGTGATTAGATGTTGGCCGACTAATGAACACTATTGAATTAATGGCGGTGTCCAGTGGAGGCTCCTGCCGTGTATTCTTGACCACAAGGGATTCTCATACTCTCTCTCGCTCTCTCTCTCTCTCTCTCTCCTGTTTAGTTTCATCTTCCTATTTCTCACATTCTCTAATAATAGCTTGTATCTGATCCCTCTATCATCTGATGCTTATTCATCTTTGCATTCTCTTTCTTCATTTCTTGCTCTCGCCTATTTATTTTCTAATCTCGTCTCTTCAGGTTTTCTCACTGGCATGCCCATCCTCTCATTTTCTATCTTATTTACCCCTCTCTCAACCCATTCCTCGTCGCCCTTATTTCTACTCCTCGCTTACTTCCTCTCCCTTCCCTTACCTTCACCTCCACCCATTACTAATTCCCCCCTCCCCCCTTTTACCTCTCATCACTTCCCCTCCCCCACTTCCTACACTTCTTTCATCTCTCTCATTTGCATTTTCCCCACACTTCACTCTGTGTCATTCTACTTTTGAAAAAATCCCTAAATCTTTTTCCCTTGACCTAAGTAGTGCACATATTTGCTCTGTTTCTCCCCCACACTCAGGGAGCTGACCAATCATATTCCTGATACATGTTAGTGCTAGGGGGAAAAAGTGAGTGTAATTGATAAACTAGGGGATTTTACTTCGAAATTTCCCTAGCAGCCATCCGTTCCTCCTTATTGTTATCGTTCTTTTTCGCTCTTTCCTATCCCTCCATGCATCACTTTCTTACCCTACCCTTTTCACGTTTTTTCCTGTTTTTACATTCTCTTCCTACATTCTCCTCCCATCCCTTCCTTCTGTTTGTCCCCCTGTTATTCTCTTCTTATCCATCCCTTCTTATGGTCTCTATCGCTCCTCTTTCCACCCCTCTTGCTATTCCTCCGATCTGTCCTATCCCATTCTCTCTCACTTGCTTTCTCGAGAAAGAGATTGACAGGAGTAAAGGTAGAGGTAAAAGCAGGAAGGAGAGAAGGAAAGGGGAATAGTAGTGAGGGAGAACTGATGGAAGAGTCCACTAACCCCTCGCGACTTGCCCGTCCAGCCGCGTCAGATAGTTGGAGGAGGAGGGGCAGAGGTGAGGAGGGATGAGGATGGGGAGGCTGATGGGGGAGAGAAAATAATGGATGGGAGTGGGATGAGGAAGGGGAGGTGTTGGATGAGTCGGGAGAAAGGAAGAGTAAGTGGAAGGGGAATGTTTTGGTCAGAATTTGCAGTTACTAGTCTGGGGCGTTGCAGGACGAATATATACCTGGCCAGGCTCGTGTGTCAGCCTGGCAGACACTTGACCTGGCTTGTATGTCAGTCTAGCGCACCACTGACCTGACTTTCGTATGGTAGACACTTGAACTGACTCAGTCTCTTCGGCACATGACCTGGCCCATGTGTCTTTGTGCATATTCGTGACCTGGCTCTTGTGTCTGTGTGGCAGACACTTGACCTGGCTCTTGTGTCTGTGTGGCAGACACTTGACCTGGCTCTTGTGTCTGTGTGGCAGACACTTGACCTGGCTCTTGTGTCTGTGTGGCAGACACTTGACCTGGCTCTTGTGTCTGTGTGGCAGACACTTGACCTGGCTCTTGTGTCTGTGTGGCAGACACTTGACCTGGCTCTTGTGTCTGTGTGGCAGACACTTGACCTGGCTCTTGTGTCGGTGTGGTAGACACTTGACCTGGCTCTTGTGTCTGTGTGGCAGACACTTGACCTGGCTCTTGTGTCTGTGTGGCAGACACTTGACCTGGCTCTTGTGTCTGTGTGGCAGACACTTGACCTGGCTCTTGTGTCTGTGTGGCAGACACTTGACCTGGCTCTTGTGTCTGTGTGGCAGACACTTGACCTGGCTCTTGTGTCTGTGTGGCAGACACTTGACCTGGCTCTTGTGTCTGTGTGGCAGACACTTGACCTGGCTCTTGTGTCTGTGTGGCAGACACTTGACCTGGCTCTTGTGTCTGTGTGGCAGACACTTGACCTGGCTCTTGTGTCTGTGTGGCAGACACTTGACCTGGCTCTTGTGTCTGTGTGGCAGACACTTGACCTGGCTCTTGTGTCTGTGTGGCAGACACTTGACCTGGCTCTTGTGTCTGTGTGGCAGACACTGAGCTCGTGATCACGAACACCAGGCTGAGACAGAATAGGAGAGGCTGACCTTCGATAAGTATACGTTAGAAATCTGGGCCCGCTAGTGAAGCTGTCGTTAAGTGCCAACGGTGTGAAAGTGTTCTTAGGAAGATGTGTGTGTGTGTGTGTGTGTGTGTGTGTGTGTGTGTGTGTGTGTGTGTGTGTGTGTGTTCGTTCTCACCTATTTCTGGTTGCATGGGTCGAGTCATAGCTCCTGTCCCCGAGTCATAGCTCCTGTGTGTGCATACGTGTACGTACGTAAGTCAGTTTCTTAAATTAAATAAAAACTTTTTAAAATCTCTTTTTTAGGCTTAGTGGAAAAGAAAAATTGAAATTCCTTAATGCTTGAACTTGTTTGTACTTATCTGTTCTATAGTCCCTGGGAAGGACTGTAGAAGAGAATGTCGAGAGGGAGGAAAGAAGGAAGGAAAATAGGTAAGGAGAGGGCGAGGCAGGCAGGCCCACTGATGGGTTTTACAACAGCCTCACATGAACGGGTCTGAATAATGTCAATGCAAGGGAAATGAGTGTGGCACGAACGTCATTGTGTCGTGCCATCAAGATCCTGCCTGCTTCTCAGGATTGGCCTCAGGACGTTGACTCTCTCCTTTTTATCCTCTTCTATCCTCTTGCTATCCATGTTGCCTAAGCCACAAATGAGGGGGAATCCGTCCTCCGCTAATAATACTGATGATGAAACCGGCCAGTCACATAGCACACGCACACAGTCCTCCTAATTATTGTTTCATGACGAAGAAAAATCAAGTGCAACATGCAACGCTGAGAGTGGTGGGCGGACGAGTTGGTGGGTGGGCAGGCGGATGAGTGGGTGGGCGGGTGGCAAACTAAGTTCCACTCTGGCTCATTTAGGTTAGGCAATGTTAGGTAAGTTAAACAGGTGTGACTGGTAGGAGGACACTGGACACAGAGCTAACCTCTCTGATGTTCATATTTTGTTTAGCTTTAAGCAGAGCTTTATCAAGCTCCGTTTGAAGTATAACACAGAACATAAACAAAGGATTGCTCTGTACAGTGTTTTTTATTACATTTGTCAGTAGGTTTTTCCTCCCTAACGTCAGGGTCTGATTGTATTTGGTAAGTGAGGTAGGTCTCTGTTTGTGGTGGGGGGGGGGGGAGAGAAGGTGGTGGTTTTATAGGTGAGGCAAGTGTGTGTGTGTGTGTATGTGTGTGTTAAAGTAAGGAAGGTCTATGTGTAGGAGATAAGGCAGGTTAGAAATTTATGGTCGGGTCAAGCCTACGAGTATTTTCGTGGCTCGGGCATTTTCAATAGATGAAGTTAAACATTATAAATATCTAAGGCAAGCCTCCTTTTAATTTGTGAGGCAGATCTGTCTTTAGTGGACAAGCTGATCTGAGGAAGCTGTATGTAGTAGCACTAAATGAAATAAAGTTTAAGGGATTAGGAGAGTTAGAACTGGAGGAATTAAAATAATTATCTTTGGTGTAACTGAAGAACACGAATCACTTTTCTAGTGATGAGCATCATGAAGCGACGTGCGTAGCTAATCAGATTTGTAAAAGAGAGAGAGAGAGAGAGAGAGATCTAGCAAGAAGCCATGCGAGGAAGTGGCAAAGAGGTTCCAGAAAGAAGTATTACATGTAAATATGCAATGTTTAGGAATAGTGGTTAAAAGAATGAACTGGTTGTAAAGTTGAATTCTAAACTGTAGAAAGTAAGAATGGGATATTTTGGTTGAAGATTTGTGTGAATTAGTATGAAGGTAAAAGGAGATAGATAACAGGCAGTGTTTCAGCATTTGGTTGTCAGAGGAGTGTCAAAAAATCTAAGTCAAGGAAGAGCTTGTGGTTGGAATGCAGAAGGGTGTCTTAGTTGTGAAGTGTAGTAGAAAATTTTTGAGTCTGGTGCAAATGACACCTAAGACGAACAATTCTTTGTGTTAGACTTTGATATATGATATTAGGCGACATACATTTCAGAAAAAACTAAATCTACCAACAAGTCTGCCAAATTATGCACTATTAGATTAAAAGGCTGGAGGTAAGTTTTTGGATGCCCGTGTTTTCAGAGGTGTGGCTCGTGTCTGTACAAAGTATGTTATTGGGGTTTAAGTGTGCAAGTGGTAAGATTTAAGAGCTAAGAGGAAGGATAGATAGAATGATGTGAAAAGGGTGTAGGTATAAAAAGTTAGCACGAAAGTTATACACCGAAAATAATACAAAGAATGTGGAATACTTCCGAAACCAGACCATTTTAACAGTAGTAACAGTGGAGAAAAAGCGAAAGAAACTTAAAAAAAAAATTGGCTGAGAATAAGAAAACATTTTAGAGAGAAACAAGGCGAGGAAACCAAGGTGTGTTTGAGCAAAATTGGGGAGATGAGGGATAAGACATGGTAGTTTGGAAACAGAGAGAGTATTTTAAGAAATGTTGAATATAGACAATAAAAAGAGGTGATGGTGTACCAGAACGAGAAGAAATGTTACCACGAAGTGCCAAGAATAAGCGGGAAGCGAAGCAAGCAGTAAAGAAAAAAGTTTGAAAGTGGTGAAGCAAGCAGAAGTGAACGAGATAAAGAATAAGATGGTGAAAACAGATAGGGATAGTGTTGAGTTGCGTTGTTCAGCGTGTGTAGAGATGGAAAGACTCGGTGATTAGCACTAAACATGTGTTTTGCGCTACAAGGGATAGAAAATAAGTACGTAAGAATTATAGACAAATAAGTCTGTTAATTATACCAGTTCAAGTGTATATCAGACTTATAATTGGTAGCGAGATGGGAAAGATGGCAATTAAGATTGTAAAATAAAAGTGAATTTAGTAAGAGAGGAGAATGTGTAGAGCTCAGACATGGAAGTGAGAAGTACTTCATTGCGCAGAGGAAGTGTTTATTGCACAGATGGATTTCGTTAAGGATTATTACAGGCTGGATTGGGAGTACTATGGCAAGTGTTACACATGTATAAAGAATAACTGTAAATAGTTAAGCGATATTAAGGCAACATATAGTAACTCAGAAGTTAGAGTTTGAAGGATGAAAGGGATTTAAAAAAAAGGGAGATTTTTAGACAAGGATGTTTGATGTAGGCGAGATTGTGATTATAAGCAGAGTTGTAAGAAAATAGAATGCTAGTGAAACAGTTGAATAAGATAAACTAATAGTAGGTTTAAGCTCTCATTTGCTAGGTAGGGAGGCAGGTAGTTTTGTAAGCTAAAACAAACGTATAAGGAGCAATGGAGTAGGCCTACTTCTCTATGAAGATAAGTCCTCTTCACAATGACTCAGATGACAGTGTTATTTGAATGCGAAGAAAAGCTGCACGGGTTTGTATAGTAGTTTGGAAATGAGCATAAATGAAGTTAAAAGTGAATGCAAAAAAAAAAAAAAAATGTTTAGAAGTAGAATTATAATGACTTAAAGAAAACAGGTGAGAATGGAAAGAAAAAGTACGAAGGAAGGGAATGTATTTAAATACTTAAAAGTAACCTATCATTAGACTTATGATTGGTTACCTTTATGAAGGATGAAATATATCACAGAAAAGTTGAGCTAAAATGGGTCTCGGAGTGTTGAAAAAGCCCTTGGAAAGAGGTTTGTGTGTGAATACATCAAGAGGGGAAAAATGTCAGAGAATGGTGGTGAGGAGATGGTTGGAGACAGGAGAGATATCGTGATATCGTGTCTTAGGTCAGTGTGCGGGGATAATATTATGGAGAGAAGTTATTAGAATGTATAATTCAAAGAGCGGAAGTGTGAGTTTGTGATACTTTCATCATTTAGGGGAGATGGAGCAAGTTAGGTTAATAAGAATATATAGATCTATAATAGATGGAAAGTCGTCTAGGCTGCAGGGTGTTCGTTTCCCTCTCCAACGAAAAGTGTTGGAATAAGGTTGATTTTTAGTTGTTGTGACTTGACTCTCCAACAGCCTTGTGTGAATAGGGTGAATCAGAGTAGAGGCGAATGTTCATTGTGTTTTTCCTTTTGTTTATCGTGATACTGGAACATGGAAAAGCGATTCCAGGAGACAGGATAAGTTAACACTGTACAATGATGTCTGCAGCCTTCTAGGAGAACAGTTAAAGAATGACAGCTAATATATATATATATATATATATATATATATATATATATATATATATATATATATATATCTTCTTTCAACACATCAGCCGTATCCCACTGAGGCAGGATGGCCCAAAAGAAAAAACTAAAGTTTCTCCTTTTACATTTAGTAATATATACAGGAGAAGGGGTTACTAGCCCCTTGCTCCCGGCATTTTAGTTGCCTATTGCAACACTCATGGCTTACGGAGGAAGAATTCTGTTCCTCTTCCCCATGGAGATAAGAGGAAATAAACAAGAACAAGAACTAGAAAGAAAATAGAAGAAAACCCAGAGGGGTGTGTATACATATATATGCTTGTACATGTATGTACAGTGTGACCTAAGTGTAAGTAGAAGTAGCAAGACATACCTGAAATCTTGCATGTTTATGAGACAGACAAAAGACACCAGCAATCCTACCATCATGTAAAACAATTACAGGCTTTTGTTTTACTCACTTGGCAGGACGGTAGTACCTCCCTGGGCGGTTGCTGTCTACCAACCTACTACCTAGGCATATATATATATATATATATATATATATATATATATATATATATATATATATATATATATATATATATATCTGTGTGTGTGTGTGTGTGTGTGTGTGTGTGTGTGTGTGTGTGTGTTTAAGATTTGCAGGAAAAGGCAATAACTTAACCATGGAAAACTCATTTTGGCATTTTTTCTAAAAAACTGACCTCAGCGTGGGTCTACGCTGGTCAGTCACTCGGCCTTTGAAAATATATACATAGCACTTTGTTGCGGTGGTTTATGCCCATCGTTGGGAAACGTTATTTTTAGGTGAATAAATGACACTTAAAAACTTGTGACAAGAGGAATGATTGATCTAGTGTAGTGTGGGGAGAATCGTGATCCAAGATCCTTAAGAACTCGGGAAGACTGTGACGTGTTTGGTGACGTGACTGGAGACGTGACTGATAACACATGACATTTTTGATGGTGACATTTTTGATAATGTGATGTGTTATGTGGTGTAACTTGCTTGATGAAGCCGTTGAGGCTTCAATGAAACTGATGCTTCAACGTCATTATGTACCTGGGGATGATAATGACTTCATCTACACGTTAAAACCTGTGTTACACCAGGTGAGACAGAGTCGTTCATCTGATAAAGCCCCTGGTGGGTGAAACGTCTCTTAGTAAAGATACTCAGGTACTAACATCAGAAGTGAGTCGAGATGGGCAAGGGTGAAGGGGAAGTAGATGATTGAGGGGGGAAAGGGGGGATGAGGGGAAGTGCGGTTTGGGGATTAGGGAAGGTTTGGGAAGCGAGTAATTAAACGTTGTCTGCTGGCGAGGTTGATGACGAGCAGAACGCCCCTGGAGCCATGTCTGCTGACGCTAATGCCTGGGAGCGCGCACGCAAAATTCTTTCCGAGGCCCAGGTATGAGCAGACTCGAGTCCGTGCAAGTGCTGCATTGGTCTTGGTCTTTGCCTGAGAACCCAAGAAGATTTCACGTCAGTCTCCACCACGTACTCAGTCGTGCGCCTCAGATGACGCAGGTGTTGGTTGTTTCAGGTGTCGTTAGACTGGTTGACTGGATGGATATTGTCCCCTTTCTCACCTCAGTCTTATTATGTAATGTTTTACAGTCGTTTTCTTGAAGTAACTGTAAAAAGCTACCAGATTCCGGTACCTGACTTTCTTGTATCTTTTACGGATTGCTACTCAATCACTCTCCTGATTCTCCTGCTTATTTCTCTGTGTGTGGGGGGAGGGAGAAAAAGGGAAGCGGTATGGGAGGACTGTATCTGTGTGCTAGCCCGTCTCTGTGTACTGACAGTCCGTGTGTATGCGTCTATCATCCTAGTCTGTGAAGTGAGGATCTGAAGATTAATAGCTTAACCAAGAACATAAGCTGTTAGTGTATCATCATCATGACAATCAATACTTTCTGAGTTCTTGCCTTGTTATTAAAGAACAGGATAATGTAGGTGCCACCAAAATTATCATTGATTATATTGGGAACCCACTCTGTAGTAATTTGTAAACGTTTAACGCGTAACGCTGCATGCATAATTGCGTTTTGAAAGTCGTAGTTAAAAGAAGCTGTGTTGCATTACTGTATGTTTTACTATTGTATGATTTAGTACTTTGTTGTATAACTTAAACCCTCGCTACCACCACCCCTCACGCCACACTTACCAACCATACCACCACCCTCACTACAACACACATCTACCACACGTGCTTGCATATAAACTCTACGCTATTCCAACCCATGTTTCACTATTTACGACGCTTTCTGTCTTATAATAATGAAGGCACTTGAGACTGTGTTGTGGTTGCTGAGGTGTGAGCCTCGTGTGTTGCTGGTATAAGAAACATCACGCTACTCTCTCTCCCCTCAAGGGAGGTTCCTTGACGCTGGTGAGGGGCTCCTGATTTAGGGAATTGGATCTGTGCTCAGGTTCCCTGAATTGAGTCTGAATACCTTCCATCCCCCCCTCCCGCATGCGCTGTATAATTATACGGGTTTAGCGCTCCCCATGATTATAATAATTCTCTCTTTCTCACACACACACACACACACACACACACACACACACACACACACACACACACACACACACACACACACACACACACACACACACACACACACAGCCAGCAGCTGCAACACAACAAATAGGCGAGTACGTACGCACACGAATGTACGTATATTTTTCACCGTCGCCACCACTATCACCTCCGTCACCACCACCACCTCCGTCACCACCACCACCTCCGTCACCACCACCACCTCCGTCACCACCACCACCTCCGTCACCACCACCACCTCCGTCACCACCACCACCTCCGTCACCACCACCACCACCTCCGTCACCACCACCACCACCACCTCCGTCACCACCACCACCACCACCTCCGTCACCACCACCACCACCACCTCCGTCACCACCACCACCACCACCTCCGTCACCACCACCACCACCACCTCCGTCACCACCACCACCACCACCTCCGTCACCACCACCACCTCCATCACTTCCATCACCATCACCACCACCTCCGTCATCATGGTATCCAGTACATTATATCCCAGGCTCCAACACTGGATTACATCGATCATATAATTGCCTTAATGAGCATCTCGTAACTCAAGGCTTAAGATGGTCTTCGGAACCTACGTCATCTTGGCCGCCTTCTTACTTTCTTTCCTCTTTCTCTCGCATCATCCTCTGTATTTCAGTATTTTCGGCCAAGATTTTTAGCCTTGGTTCAATTATTGTGATTTTGAAAAAGATTAAAATTTACTATTTTTATTTTTTATAAGTACCATTAAATATGGGATACTATTTATACTGCAAACTCGCACATCCCATCCGCGTTCCTGGCCTTTTGTGTTCTACTATACCTTCTCATAAAGCTATGTAGAGTTTTGTATTCACGACTACTCTCGTCCAGCTCACTCCATTTGTTTACCTCTGGGAGGCTGAAACTGCATTTTCTAACATCCCTCTTCACTCACCTCGCTTCTGTGACTCGAAATTGTCAGTCAATCCACCTCTGCTTTATAGAAACCTCTGAGTACCTTATATGTCGTTATCATATCTCTTCTCGTCGTCCTCTTCCAGTGTGTGTGTGTGTGTGTGTGTGTGTGTGTGTGTGTGAGAGAGAGAGAGAGAGAGAGAGAGAGAGAGAGAGAGAGAGAGAGAGAATCTATTATTGTCTTCACGTCTTTCCTAGACCTGCCTCTCTCTCAGATTCCTAAGCAGAACTAACCTTGAAAAAAATTTCAGAAATATATTTAGATTTGCGTTCATAATTGCTATTATGGATATGCTTAAAAGCCTTTCAGTCGCTGAGTTAAGCAAGAGACAGAGCCTTTCAGGATTATTATACAAGTAATATTTATGCATTTAGTCTATAGATGTAATTATTGTAAATGTATCAAGACTAATCCGCAAATAATTATGCTAATAATTTAAGCCGATAAGTATCGTAAGCTTAATTAGGCATTCACCTAATCTGAAGCATGTTAGTGACTCTTAGGCGATGTTGCAGATAAATTAATAATCAGACTAATATTGATAAAACATTTATTTTTGTAAACCACAACCATGGTAATGTTGGCAATTTAATGATGTTAAGGATACGGAAAATGATGATCAGTCAGTGTCGAAAAGATAACGACACTGATGTCTCTGGAAGAACTGTTAGTGTCGAGGAAGACACTGATTTTGTAGTGTTTCACACACAGTGGAGTTTAAAAAGAGGCACATGATTGATGTGGAGGCAATTATGAGGGAAAGAACGAGAACCAGAACGAAGTTATTTATATTCATGTAGTTGAATGGTTCAGAGAACCGACAAGTTGATAAATTAGACACATGTGCAACACTTG
>NC_091295.1:32221627-32254127 GCF_038502225.1 Cherax quadricarinatus
CATAGGCTGCCTTATATGTCCAGAGGTTGTAGCATAGGCTGCCTTATATGTCCAGAGGTTGTGGCATAGGCTGCCTTCAATACATTCCAGCCATTTACCATTCACTTTGATAAAAATACTTCTTGTTGTGTTTTCTGCTATTTTTTTCCTTGATAGAAACTCTTGTCCCTAGTTCAGAAGTCTCTGCAATCTGGTCTCATATCTTTCTACAAATGTGTATTTTGGTTATCATGTATCCGATCATCTTCCAAGGCGAGCATTAATTCCGTGGCCTGGTGGCTAAAGCTCTCACTTCACATGGCGAGGGTCCGGATTCGATTCCCGGCGAGGATAGAAACACTGGGTGTGTTTTCTCACACCGGTTGTCTATGTTCCCCATCAGTAAAATGTGTACCTGGGTGTTAGTCGACTGGTGTGGGTCGCATGCCGGGACAAAATTGACCTAATTTGCCCGAAATGCTCAGCATAACAAGCTGCTTTCTATATAGTATGTCACTTGATGTCAACCTTGTACAAGTTCTTGTAGAAATAAAGTTATTATTATTATTAATATACGTAACCTTGTTGCACGTCAATGTGTTAGTTTCTTTAGAGTGGAACACCACACAACAGCTGAACATTTGCCTCCTGTTAGCATTAAACATGAGCTGGGAGTAAGCATAGGTATTCTCCGTAAACATTACAAATCCTCTATTAATTTTATATTAAAATACATGCAACGGACGCATTACAAAGACCTACTTTGCTTTGTATACCCTTAACTAAAATTATACATGCACAAAAAATATAAGAGAAAATCCAGGCACTGATCAAATTAAACTAGAAAATGTTTAGTTTTCCCTCCCTGCGCGTAATGAACTAATCTCACGCATTCAGGTAAGATACCTTGATCCGAGGATTACGACGTGTTGCTCATCGGATTCATGTCTCAGAAATTCTTCCAGTACGGGCGACCTGCATTCACCGCCTGGCTGGTTCAGACTCGTCTCTGGGTATCATCGTTGTTGTGGCACGTATGGATAGACGGGTTTGTGTATTTAGTGTATAGTCCGCGCGTGTCTGGGAAGTTAGGAGTAAGGAAGGTGAAGCTGGAGGAAAAAAAGTGAAGAGTGAGTGTGTGGGTTAGTTTGGATGGAAACATACTTATATTGTCTTACTTTTTTTTTATCTATTTCATCTATTCTCCCTTTTTCCTCTCTTCCCACTTCCTTCCTTTCTCTTATCTTCGTGACCTGTCAGTTGTTGCAGGAGTAGGAAGAGGTAATGAATGACTCTGGAAGCCACCATAACGAGCGATGAATAAATCGATAAAGATAATGCTAGCACCGATCTTCATCTTCCCAAATACTCATTATCTCCTATCCCACGTCCTATACCCCTCTCCCATTATTTCCTTACAATTGAACTCGGCCATCATAGTCAGTAGTATTTATCTCGGCCTCTAATTCCTGAAATGTAAGATGGTCTCGCCATCCTTATTTCTGCATACGCTGGTGTTGTCATTCATTACCTGTGTCTGCTTCATTGTCATTGACCTGATCCAGTGGACTCGAAATGTCACCTTGAAGCCCTCACTGACTCGAGGTATCTGCCTGATAAGCCATCACAAGTGAAGCCCCCTGTTTTGAGTTTGATGGTGCTGGTGTGTGTGCGCGCGCACGCCTGCCTTTAAAATAGGTCACACAAATGGAAATCTGATGTTGGCTCTCTTACAGACAACATGAAGATTGGCTTACAGTTATGTTCTAAAGTCACCGACTGGTTTGCTTAGAGTCCTTGACTTAGCGCTTTTTATGAATATCAAATTATTCGGATATCCCTAAAATCTCTCCTCCACAAAACTGGTGTAGTACTTCACTAACTATTGCTCGTATGACTGTCTCACTCTATGACTGTCTCACTCTATGACTGTCTCACTCTATGACTGTCTCACTCTATGACTGTCTCTCTGTGACTGTCTCACTCTATGACTGTCTCTCTGTGACTGTCTCACTCTATGACTGTCTCACTCTATGACTGTCTCACTCTATGACTGTCTCACTCTATGACTGTCTCACTCTATGACTGTCTCTCTGTGACTGTCTCACTCTATGACTGTCTCTCTGTGACTGTCTCACTCTATGACTGTCTCACTCTATGACTGTCTCACTCTATGACTGTCTCTCTGTGACTGTCTCTCTGTGACTGTCTCTCTGTGACTGTCTCTCTGTGACTGTCTCTCTGTGACTGTCTCACTGTGACTCTCTCACTGTGACTGTCTCACTCTGTGACTGTCTCAGTGACTGTCTCACTCTGTGACTGTCTCTGTGACTGTCTCTCTGTGACTGTCTCACTCTGTGACTGTCTCTATGAATGTCTCACTCGAAATGATCATTGTCTCGGGTGTTAGTAACTAAACACCGTTCCTAAGAATTACGTTTCAAGTTCTCTCCGACTGTGACAAGTGAAGTAACACCTCAGGTAAATAAGGACAATATTGTTGAAATTTATTTAGGATTCTTAGTAGTCTCCAGCGGGCGCTGTTACACAGTCAGAATGCACTATGGCAATTTCGGATCTTAATACCACTCAACTGTGTATTAACCTTTATTAACCTGTTCATGTAACGTGTCAAATAATAATTAAGAATTTAAGCAAATTGTCCTACCATAAAATCATTTAAAAATTCGTGGAATTTTACTGAATGTCTGATTGTAAGACGAACCATGTTTTTACCAGCCGCAGGAAGCTACCTTCAAAGTAACAGTGGTCGCAGCAAACAGCCGGGGTACTGGTTGTTATGAACATGTACAACTGGAAGTCGAGTGCCAGATGCAGAGTTCTTTGCTCAGTATTTACAGTGCAGTTTCTGTAGGTCGTTCATGGTATTCAGTTCACCAAAGAACATGTACTCCGTGCCTGGCAACTGAGAAGACCGATTTAACCAAGCCTGTGCCCCTTGTCGTGTATAAACTTGTAGTATTTTGAGGTTATCTTGTCTTCTTTTCTGTGTATGTTAGTCTCTATTTGCTACAGATTAACCAATATTACTTTAAATGAAGAAAGCTTTCCTCTATATCAGTTTTTTTTATTAGATTTGGGGAAAGAAAATTGTTCTAGTGTTTTGAAGTTACATGTGTGTTGCAACACCGAACACGTAGTTTCATGTGCCTGCAGTGTTGCAACAGCATAGACGTAGCTTCATGTGCATGGAGTGCTGGAGCAGCACACACGTAACTTCATGTGCCTGCAGTATTGCAGCAACACACATGTAGCTTCATGTGCCTGCAGTGTTGCAGCAGCACACACAACTTCATGTGCCTGCAGTATTGAAGGTATGTGTGCTGCTGCTTCTGCAGTGTTCCAGCTACGTGTGTGATGCTGCATGGACCTGCAGTGTCAATATAGAACTCTGGCTATTTTCAAGCTTCTACCACTAGTTACTGTTTAGTGTATTGATTCTGTCACCACCATCACTACGACGACTACTACCACCATCACAAACCACCATCATTACCACCACCATTACCACCACTACCACTCACCACCACGTATCCAAGCTGAAACATTAATATTATAAGATATATAAAACGACCATTAGCATAAAACATGGTCGACATGTTCAACATATATTATCTTGATTAACACACGTTAAGAAATGTTAAACGTTAACATCAGGTATGCTTATACCCTTAAACCATCTGGTATGGGAGTAAGGTTTCAGCCTGACGGATTTACGATCAGTTTCAGAAGTATCAGTGCGTAACCAAAGTCCTTTAAGCCAGGTCATCATCTTCGTCAGTGTACTGCTGCTCAGAATTCATGCGCCGGTTATTGCTGATTTTTTTTTACAAAAATGTAAATATTTTCACGGAAAAATTATTTTTTCGATAAATTAATTTTTGTTAAATATTATCCAGTTTTCTTCTACTTATTCATCTTTCTCCCTCTTCTCCACTAATCTTCAGTTTTAGACAATAACGTACGTAAAATTTACACGATTGAAGAAATTAAACCAGATTACTTAGAAACAGAAAAGATAGAAATTACTAAAACTAATTAAGCTTGTTCCAAGGGCAGTGTGATCGAAGGTACATATGGTCAGTTACAACGTAAGGTAGATTAAAGAATAATTAAAATTAGTCCCCAAAAAAAGGTGAAAGAATAATTTTTATAATGGGGGGAAATTGTTGCAAACACAGTTTCCTTTGTATCTTCTGGGAAAATAACTCTCCGTGAACATTTATACGACACGAAAGAAAAACCCTGGCTCCTAATATCGGGTCAGTGATGGTCAAACAGGAACCTCACCTCCCTGATGACTTAATCAATAGTCATGACAGACACACCAACCCAGCCACCGACCACACCAACTTAAACAGTCTTACCATGACCATACCAGCTTGATCGCTATGTTACCATGACCACACCAACTTGATCGCTCTCTTACTATGACCAAACCAACCCAATCGCTATCTTACCATGACCAGGCCAACCAAATCGCTATGTTGTCATGACCTGACAATGTAATCGCTGTTACCATGACCAGGCCAGCCTAATCTCTATCTTACTATGAACAGGTCAACCTAATCGCTAAGCTACCATGACCAGGCTAACCTAATCGCTATGTTATGACCAGACAACCTAATCGCTGTTACCATGATCAGACAACCTAATCGCCATCTTACCATGATCAGACCAACTTACTCGCTGTCTTATGACCAGGCCAACATATTCGCTGTTCTACGATGATCAGACCCATTTTATCGTTGTTCTACCTTAATTAGACCAACTTAATCGATGTTCTCTCATAATCAAACTCAGTTTCTCTGACAGGATCACACTCAGAAATTATAGTTTCCCTGCCAAAAGTGTACTGATCATGTCTTGTACACCATGACTACTCATACTCTTGTCTCCCTTTTACCATTCCCAGAGATGGTGAGATACGATGGTAGGGGACGGACGGATACACACAGGTATACTGGACAGTGCTGGCAGAGGTTGTCTGGATGCTTCGGAATCGTAAAAGTAGTGGTAGGAAGAATAGTGGTCGTACATTGAAGGAGTTTTAGTTCAGCTGTACAGTGAATTGGTTGTTGATTTGTACAGTATTAAGCTGCATTTTTATAGTTGGTTCGGAGAGATGATGGTTAATTTGAAGATATTATTGAGACATTATTATTATTACTGTTATTATTATTATTATTTATTTTTATCCTCTACCAGGTTTTGACTTAATGTTTTAGTGTAATGATGGATAACTTTTGACATTATATTTTCCTTAACACCTTCACAAATATTTGAAATATTTTTTAATTAAGGTAATTGAAGCTTATGATTCGTTGATGTTTTTATTATAATTGAGTTGATTAGAAATGCTGGGTAATTTACTGAGTTTATCTGAGGATAGTGAGATGGAGGGAGGGAGGGAGGAGGAATGAGGGAAGAAGGGAAACGGATAACAAGGAGGGTCAAGGAAAAGATAGTAAGTGAAGGAAGACAGGTAGGATATAAAACACACACACACACACACACACACACACACACACACACACACACACACACACACACACACACACACACACACACACACACACACACACACAACGCACATGTATGATCGGGTATTCAAACATTAATTAGGCCAACAGACGATAATTAGATTTACCAGTAAGAAAAAGGAAAAGGAAAAGGAACCATCGGAAGGGAGAGGTGTAAAGGAGAAGGGGATAAGTAAGGGTCATCGGTGTGGCAGGAAGGGTAAGGGCTGAAGACGAAGGGGGAGGGGAGGCGATAGTGATCACTCATGTTCAGGAAGGGGGAGGGAGCAAACAATGAAATTAGGGTAAATGAAAATGGAAGATGATGCTGAAGAAGATAAATAGAAGGGAGAAGATGGAATAGAGAGTGGGATGCTAAATTAATACAATGATAGTGTCTTGGGGAGAGAGAGAGAGAGAGAGAGAGAGAGAGAGAGAGAGAGAGAGAGAGATATGATGAGGAAAGGGATGACGAGAAATGAATAGAGAAATAAATGATCGAACATAATATAATCAAACTTTATATACTTGCCTGTGTTGATTAACAGCAACAACTGTGTAAGAAAGACACTGTATGGATGTTAAGATCGCATGAGTGTCTTGTACACATCTACCAAAGAAGGGAAATTTTTGCAAGAATTCATTCACTTGCTTGAAAAATAAAACTCAGAATAACCCCTAATGTGGTAGTAATGGCATGCGGTCCTCTTTCCCCTCTTAGATATTCCTACCTCTTAATTTCACTTCCCTCCCTCCCATCCTCTTTCCCCCATCCCCCTCTTCCTGCCTCCTCTCCTGCGTTGCTGCTTCTCCTCTGTTCCTAGTCTGTGTGACTCAGATAGTGAGGCATGAATGAGTTGAGTATACGTGTGTGGGAATTTCTCTTCAGGAAAGCAGTGGCCTTGGGCGTCCAGCCCCTCTTGCAAGACGCTGTTAATTGAAGAGCACGGGTGTGAAGGCTGCTGCAAGACGAACTTCCGTCGCCTCTGTTGTGGTTTGTGTACTCTATATTTGTAATCGCCTATTTGTGGTTGAAGGGGTCGATTCGTAGCTCTTGGCCTCGCCTCTTCAATAGTTATTACTAGACCATCTCTATCCCTGCTCCAAGAGACTTTTTTTTTTTTTTTTTGTGTGTGTGTGTGTGTGTGTGTGTGTGTGTGTGTGTGTGTGTGTGTGTGTGTGTGTGTGTGTGTGTGTGTGTGTGCGCGCGCGTGCGCGTGTGCATGTTTTGGTGGGAGAGAGAGAGAGAGGGAGGGAGGCTACGCTTCCTTCGCGTCATTCTTTCACCTTTCCATCTATCCATTACTATTGTCTCATTTTTTCACTCTAGTCAGTCTCTCTTCTTGCATTCAAGTTCTCTATATTACCACACCTGCTTCTCCCCCCGTCATGTATACTTTTCCTCCTTTTTCGTCCTCCATCCACCACAAGCTTTCTTCCCTCCCTGTGACACTACGTCAAGGAAGCAAGCATTTGTTGTGGCCTGCAACAAGCCATTGTTGTGCTTACACATTCATGAAGTAACAACACGAATGTAGGACTTTAGTGATTGAGTCTGTGCTAGCAGGACAGGCAGTGTCTGACAGCCGGTCAAACTGCCTGTCTGCTTGCTTGACTGCATGACTGACTGCCTTCCTGTTTGAATGCATGACTGCCTGCCTGGCTGCTTGAATGCATGACTGCCTGGCTGCCTGCCTGTCTGCTTGAAGGCATGACTACCTGCAGGACTACGTCTGCCTGTCTGTCTACCTGCTTGACTGCATGAATGCATAACTGCACGGCTGTGTGGCTAGCTGACTAGTTTCTTGACTGCCTAGCCGACTGCTTCGCTGATTGACTGTCTGGCTGGCTGATTGACTGCCTGATTGGTTGACTGGCTGGCTTATTGGCTGGCAAAATGGCTGGTATGCGATGACGAAATCGCCTTGTTACTTCATTAAAGTAATAGTGGCTTCGTTTGATTCTTAATTCTCCCTCCCCCACTCTCTCTCTCTCTCTCTCTCTCTCTCTCTCTCTCTCTCTCTCTCTCTCTCTCTCTCTCTCTCTCTCTCTCTCTCTCTCTCTCTCTCTCTCTCTCTCTCTCTCTCCCTCTCTCTCTCTCCCTCTCTCTCTCTCTCTCTCTCCCCCTCTCCCTTCCAACCCATTCTCTTCTCTCGACGCTTTTCTCTTCATCCACATTCTTTCCTCCTCCCTCTACTTACCTTCTTTCTTTTCCTCTTCCCCGTTTATTCTCCCTTCACATATTCTACCTCCCCCTTCCATCACTACTCGTCCTCTTCTATTAAAGTGTTCAGCAGGATTAAGGATGAGAGTTGTTAACAGTGTTTTACAAGTAAAGAGTTGTTATCCTATCATAGTTCATTCAAAGCTTGGTTCTAGCAGGAGCTCTAACATGTAATGAATGTACAGATGTACACTTCGTTTAGTATTAAGAATTATGAATACAGGGTACAGGGGAGAAGCGACACTCAGTGAGCCAGAGCTTCGTTCAGTAAGTTGAGTTGACTTCTAAAAATGAATATTTGTTTGAGAAACATTTCTAGGAATATATGATCACTAATGGAGTAGCGCCATTCGGAGAGGTTGGGAATTAAGCGTTTCGGGTAACCGGTATCCATCTTGTGGTATGAAAACTGTCGTCTGGCTCTCCACATGTTTGAGCTAAGTGATAAAACATAAGAATGGAGGAACACTGCAGAAGGCCTACTGGCCCATACAAGGCAGGTCCTTATCAAAATGACATCTACCCAAAGCTACTCAGGAACTTACTCCCGTACCCAGTGACACAAATCAAACCCAGCCCCTCCCACTTGTATATTTGTCCAATCTCTTTTTCAAGCTGCCTTGTGCACAATAAAACCGTCGATACCTCGTTGGCGATGAAAGATCGGCTGAACTATCCGGCCAAACCGTAAGAGAGCGACGCTTACATCTCCAGCTCCTCCTCCTATAGATAAGATGAGCATTATCTCAGTTTCAAAGATAGCCTGTCGTCTTTTATGTAATAAAGCTATGGATGTATCCTCTTCTGTATGACGGAAAGTTTGAGTGTAGTCCTCTTGGTAGGCATGTGACTGAGGGATGAGGCTCGGTATGTCGATGAATTGGATATTTCATAGCAAAGGACCAAGCACATTCCCCTGTAGTAGGCTGACACCGATTGAATGGCTCTGTTAAGAAATCCATTATGATACCGACCTTGAATGATATCACTGAGGAGGTGGAGAGTGGAGCTTAAGATTCGTAGTGCCTGTAACTTTGGCAGGTAGTTATGGTATCGTTCCCCATAAAAAACGCTAAAAGTATCGTATGCAATAACATAGACGATCTCTGATTCATCTCATGATTACTGACGTCTTATGAAGTTTCAACAGATCACTTGTACAGCAACTTTTTATTTCTTTCAAACAGTGTTGTCAGTCAGACAGTAAATTATGGTTTATTAATGCTGTCACGTGCTGTTAGACTGTTTCCAAAACATAAGCTGTCACTGACTGGCAGCAGTAACACACTCCCTTAGTCGCCGGTCACCGCTCTGCAATTCTTCTTGACAGTTGAGACTGCATAGTTTCGCCCAAGAAGAGAAACATTTACCTTGTACTTGGTGATGCATGGCGACCCACACAACACTTAAAAATCCTAGGCTGACATCCGGCTCAACACTCCTTACTATATCCATTGATTAATGGGGCATGTAAACGTCTTACTGTTGTTTTTTGATAACTTTGATATAATTGTAAATAGCAGTTACATTTTTTTTGTCTGCTGAGAAATGGGTCGACAGATCATATTTTTTTATTGGTTGCAAAAGTTGCATCCTGTAAGTCTTTAATGAGAAACCTGGAGCACTGATTGATGCCAGTTATTTCTTCCTCTTACTCCTATTCCTGTATCCTTCTCTTACTCTACCTCATCCCCCCCTCTCTTTTTACTCCAGTTCTGAACATCAAAATGGTATACAATACCGACAGGTTGTTAGGTAAGACACATATGCAACGGTTAGACAACTTTATTCCGAAACGTTTCGCCTACACAGTAGGCTTCTTCAGTCGAATACAGAAAATAGGCAGGAACAGTAGAGAAGTGAAGACGATGTAATCAGTCCATCACCCTTGTAGTCGTAGAATTTGAGGTTGTCAGTCCCTCGGCCTGGAGAAGTTCAGTTCCATAGTCAGGAACTATCTGAAGATCAAGCGACAGTGCGGAGACTTAAATACTGTCGGAAGGAGAGGTGCAGAGTAGTAGTAGTAGTAGTAGTGAGAATGTAACCACTGAAAGGTCATGTCCTTCTCAGATCCAACACTTCACTTGAAAAGCTTGTCCAAGGTGTTTTCTGTACCAAGATGCCATGTGTTAAAGTGTCTGACAAGATGAACATCAAAATGGTATACAATACCGACAGGTTGTTAGGTAAGACACATATGCAACAGTTAGACAACTTTATTCCGAAACGTTTCGCCTACACAGTAGGCTTCTTCAGTCGAATACAGAAAATAGGCAGGAACAGTAGAGAACTGAACTTCTCAGGCCGAGGGACTGACAACCTCAAATTCTACGACTACAAGGGTGATGGACTGATTACATCGTCTTCACATCTCTACTGTTCCTGCCTATTTTCTGTATTCGACTGAAGAAGCCTACTGTGTAGGCGAAACGTTTCGGAATAAAGTTGTCTAACTGTTGCATATGTGTCTTACCTAACAACCTGAACATTAAAATGGTATAAAATACCGACAGATTGTTAGGTAAGACACATATGCAACAGTTAGGTATCTTTATTATGAAACGTTTCGCCTACACAGTAGGCTTCTTCAGTCAAGTACAGAAAAGTTGATAGAAGCAGAAGATACTTGAAGACGATGTAATCAGTCCATCACCCTTAAAGTTTTGAGGTGGTCAGTCCCTCAGTCTGGAGAAGAGTATTGTTCCATAGTAGGCGAAACGTTTCATAATAAAGATACCTAACTGTTGCATATGTGTCTTACCTAACTACCTAACAACCTGTCGGTATTGTATACCATTTTGATGTTCATCTTGTCAGACACTGCAACACATGGCATCTTGGTACAGAAAACACCTTGGACAAGCTTTTCAAGTGAGAAGTGTTGGATCTGAGAAGGACATGACCTTTCAGTGGTTACATTCTCACTACTACTACTACTACTACTACTACTACTCTGCACCTCTCCTTCCGACAGTATTTAAGTCTCCGCACTGTCGCTTGATCTTCAGATAGTTCCTGACTATGGAACTGAACTTCTCCAGGCCGAGGGACTGACAACCTCAAATTCTACGACTACAAGGGTGATGGACTGATTACATCGTCTTCACATCTCTACTGTTCCTGCCTATTTTCTGTATTCGACTGAAGAAGCCTACTGTGTAGGCGAAACGTTTCGGAATAAAGTTGTCTAACTGTTGCATATGTGTCTTACCTAACAACCCCAGTTCTGTTTACTCTTATTCTTCCCCTTATTCCCTCTTCTTGTCATTTCTTTCCCAGATCATCTAGACGTGTGCCTGGGCTCAGTTGAATATTGTGCCAATATATTCCCGTTTCTTTCGCTGTTATTTGCACGTTTCTTTTTCTGGGTCTCCTGAACGCTGTAGTCCTGTTTGAGTGGTTTGTACCTACTGATAGGGTTCTAAGCTTGCCAAGCTTAGAACCCAACATCTCTCTAAGCATAAATGGTGGGAATATTTTTACTTTCGTCTAAATTTGCCGATAATGGGGAACGCATTGTGGTTGTGAATTGTGGAATGTGATAATTAGACTCTGAATAGTTTACTTGCTTTGTGATTATGATCGATGTACTTTGAGAGTGAATTGATTACGACAGTGGCAAGCTGATAATGATAATGTAAATTTGATAATGTTTGAAACGGAATTCATAGAGCGTTAAATTAGTAAACAGTTCTAGTTATTCCTATATAAAAATTAATTGTTAATAGACATTCCTCCTCTTGTTCCTTGCACTACTCATATTGCTTCCTTCTTTTCCTCCTCCTACTCCCTCTCTTCCTTTCCTTTTCCACGCACCCTATTCTTACTTCCCACCGTCCATCTTCCTCTCTCTTGTCCTCTCCATTTTCTTTTTCTTTTCCCTCCTTTTACCGCCTCTTCGTTATTTCCCTCTTTCTGATGCCTCTTCTCTTCTTTTCTTGACCTCCCTTCCCCTCGTGCCTTTTCTTTCTCCTTCTCTTGTCCCTTGTACATTATCGTATCTCTTCTTTCTCACCTCCCACATTTTATACCATCGTCCCAGCCCTTTTCATTTTATTGCTCTTCCTTATCCTCTCCCTCTCCACGCCTTTTGATTCCTTCCTAATTGTCTTGCCATTTCACTCGTATTTTTAGATATGCGAGTATGTTTTGCCCCCCCCCCCTTCCTGCCAGCGCTCTCTTGCTCTCTGCCCCTTGCTTTCTTCCTGTTGCCATTCCTGCGTTTTCCTCTAGCTTCCTCTGGTTCCTCCAGTCTTCCCTAGTCCCTTAATCAGCCTTCCCTCTTGCTTCCTCTGTCCCTGCCTACTACCTTACCCTCCTGGCCCCAGTCTGCTGCCTCTGGTGGACTGGTGGCCAACAATGTTGGAGTGACAACGGGGATGAGTGATCGGCGGAGAGGGACATCACGCACCCAGATTTCTCCGCCCTTTGCGGTTTTGTTTACAGATTTCTGCTGCAGTGGTCCCTTGTTTGGACCAGAGGGAGGACGGGCGGCTGGTGGTGCATAATTGTGCGGCTTTATCATCGTCGTCGTAGTTAGATGGTAACTTTAGAACCATGTCTGAAATGCGTTGAGAAGGGATCGATGGTGCGGGATATTCAGGTTAGATTCAGTTATTTATACGAATGTTGGGTGGGTATCTTTAGTAGCTGAATGTTTTAGAAGTAGGATTCTAAGTAATTGAAGAGGCTGTGGTTAGCAGGGCTCGTAAAAAGAGAATAAGGCAGTTTTGTGGCACTTATGACCAAGTTCTTATGACCATATAGCCATCTCTTTCACTGTTGCACTTCTACTGCTATTACTGCTGTTGCTGCTGCTACTATTACCTCCTCCAATTCTGCCTCTCCTGTCCTGATGTGTATGCAATATATATATATATATATATATATATATATATATATATATATATATATATATATATATATATATATATATATATATATGTCGTGCCAAATAGGCAGAACTTGCGATCTTGGCTTAAATAGCAACGCTCATCTTGCCATATAGTACAAGCGAAAATTTGTGTATGCAATAATTTCGCCAAAATCATTCTGAACCTAACGGAAACAAGTATATTTCATTGTGTTTGTTTAGTATTAAATTGCTGTAAACAAATCTAAAGTATATTTAGTTGGGTTAGGCTAAAATAAATTGCTCTTGTTATAACAAGGTTAGGTAAGTTTTCTAAGTTTCTTTTGGTGCAAAATTAAAAAAATTTACATTAACATTAATGAAAAATACATATCTTTAAACGTATAAGAGAAAATTTTGGAAAGGACTTAATTTTAAATGAGTTGTTGCTAAATGACCAGTTTTACATATTCGGCACGACATATAAGAACATAAGAACATAAGAAAGGAGGAACACTGCAGGAGGCCTGTTGGCCCATACTAGGCAGGTCTTTTACAATTCATCCCACTAACAAAACAGTTGACTAACCCAATTTTCAATGCTACCCAAGAAATAAGCTCTGATATGCAAGTCCCACTCAAATCCAACCCCTCCCACTCATGTACTTATCCAACCTAAATTTGAAACTACCCAAAGCCCTAGCCTCAATAACCCAACTAGGTAGACTGATCCACTCATCAACTACCCTATTTCCAAACCAATACTTTCCTATGTCCTTTCTAAATCTAAACTTATCTAATTTAAATCCATTACTGCGGGTTCTCTCTTGGAGAGATATCCTCAAGACCTTATTAATATCCCCTTTATTAATACCTATCTTCCACTTATACACTTCGATCAGGTCTCCCCTCATTCTTCGTCTAACAAGTGAATGTAACTTAAGAGTCTTGAATCTTTCTTCATAAGGAAGATTTCTAATGCTATGTATTAATTTAGTCATCCTACGCTGAATGTTTTCTAACGAATTTATGTCCATTCTGTAATATGGAGACCAGAATTGAGCTGCATAATCTAGGCGAGGCCTTACTAATGATGTATAAAGCTGCAGTATGACCTCTGGACTTCTGTTGCTTACACTTCTTGATATAAATACCAGTAATCTATTTGCCTTATTACATACGCTTAGGCATTGCTGTCTTGGTTTAAGGTTGCTGCTTACCATAACCCCCAAGTCCTTTTCGCAATCTGTATGGCTAAGCTCTACATCATTTAACTTATAAGTACTAGGGTTATGGACACTCCCGAGCTTCAGAACCTTGCATTTATCTACATTGAACTGCATCTGCCACTTTTCTGACCAAGAATAGAGTTTGTTTAAATCCTCCTGAAGTTCCATAACATCTACGTTTGAATCAATTATCCTACCTATCTTTGTGTCATCGGCGAATTTGCTCATATCACTAGTAATTCCCTCATCAAGATCATTGATATATATTATAAACAACAACGGGCCCAAGACTGATCCCTGTGGAACGCCACTTGTTACAGATCCCCACTCGGATTTAACCCCATTTATGGACACTCTCTGCTTCCTGTCTGTGAGCCATGACTCGATCCACGAGAGCACTTTTCCCCCAATGCCATATATATATATATATATATATATATATATATATATATATATATATATATATATATATATATATATATATATATATATATATATATATATTAAAATGAATATCAATATGGTATACAATACCGACAGGTTGGTAGGTAAGACACATAGCACATAGGCAACAGTTAGGCAACTTTATTCCGAGTACAGTCGAGTACAGAAAGTAGGCAGGAGCAGTAGAGCTGTGAGGACGATGTAATCAGTCCATCACCCTTAAAGTCGTAGATTTGAAAGTGAGAATTGTTTGATCTGAGAGGGACGTGACCTCTCAGTGGCTACATTCTCTCTACTACTACTGTGCACCTCTCCTTCCGACAGTATACAAGTCTCCACACTGTCCCTTGGTGTTCAGATTGTTTCACACTCTGGAACAGAACTCTTCTCCAGGCCGAGGGATTGACAACCTCAAATCTACGACTTTAAGGGTGATGGACTGATTACATCGTCTTCACATCTCTACTGCTCCTGCCTACTTTCTGTACTGAACTGAAGCCTGGTGTGTAGGCGAAACGTTTCGGGATAACGTTCCCTAACTGTTGCCTATGTGTCTTACCTACCAAACATATCATAATATATATATATATATATATATATATATATATATATATATATATATATATATATATATATATATATATATATAATGTCGTGCCGAATATGTAAAACTGGTCAATTAGCAAGAACTCATTTAAAATTAAGTAGTTTCTAAAATTTTCTCTTATACGTTTAAATATATATATTTTTCATTAATGTTGATCTAAAAATTTATAATTTTGCACCAGAAGGAACTTAGAAAACTTACCTAACCTTAATATAACAAGCGCAATTTTAGCCTAACCCAACTAAATATATTTTAGATTTGTTTACAATAATTTAATACTAAACAAACACAGAGAAATATATTTTTTTCGTTAGGTTCAGAATGATTTTGGCGAAATTATTGCATACACAAATTTTCACTTGTCCTATATGGCAAGATGAGCGTTGCTATTTAAGCCAAGATCGCAAGTTCTGCCTATTCGGCACGACATATATATATATATATATATATATATATATATATATATATATATATATATATATATATATATATATATATTTATATTTTAACACATCGGCAGATTCCCACCAAGGCTGGGTGCCTCGAAAAAAGAAACACTTTCATAATCATTCACTCCATCACTGTCTTGCCAGACGGGTGCTTTACACTACAGTTATAAAACTGCAATACACAAATAACCCGCACATAAAAGAGAGGAGCTTACGACGACGTTTCGGTCCGACCTGGACCATTTACAAAGTCATTTGTGTATCGTTTCAGTCACGGTATTGTGCCTTTTTTTGTTATATATAAAACTGCAACAATAACACCCCTCCTTTAGAGTGCAGATACTGTACTTCCCACCTCCAGGACTCAAGTTCGGCCTGCCGGACTTGAGTCCTAGAGATGTGTGTATGCATTATATATATATTATATATATATATATATATATATATATATATATATATATATATATATATATATATATATATATATATATATATATATATATATATATATATATGTCGTGCCGAATAGGCAGAACTTGCGATCTTGGCTTAAATAGCAATGCTCATCTTGCCATATAGGACAAGTGAAAATTTGTGTATGCAATAATTTCGCCAAAATCATTCTGAACCTAACGAAAAAAAAAATATTTCACTTTGTTTAGTATTAAATTATTGTAAACAAATCTAAAATATATTTAGTTGGGTTAGGCTAAAATAAATTGTTCATGTTATAATAAGGTTAGGTAAGTTTTCTAAGATTCTTTTGGAGTAAAATTTTTTTTTTTCATTAACATTAATGAAAAAATATATCTTTAAACGTATATGAGAAAATTTTAGAAAGGACTTAATTTTGAATGAGCTCTTGCTAATTGACCAGTTTTACATATTCGGCACGACATTATATATATATATATATATATATATATATATATATATATATATATATATATATATATATTACAGTGGACCCTCGAATTTAGTCCTGCCTTTTCTGTATGCAAAACTATTTTTATTATCTATAAAATGTATTTTTTGTTAATATTTCCCATGGGAAATAATGTAAATCCAATTAAACCATTCCAGACACCCAAAAATATTAACAAAAAATACATTTTATAGATAAAAATAGTTTTGCATACAGAAAAGGCAGGACTAAATTCGAGGGTGTGTATGTATGTTTGTGTACTCACCTAATTGTGGTTGCAGGGGTCGAGACTCGGCTCCTGGCTGTGTGTGTGTGTGTGTGTGTGTGTGTGTGAAAATTAAGTTTTTTGCATGTGATAACTGCACTAATAGTTTTTCGAAGCTACACGATTCTTTAAGCAACTTCAACATGTGTGCCTTTAGTAGCCCTAACCCATCTAACTGATACTGCATTCCACGTATGAGCCAACATGTCTGGTGTGACTTACTCAGTGCCATCACATCTTCAAGAGCACAGTGTTTTGATGTCAGCTATTGGCATCTAGAAAATATAATCCGATGGGGCCACCACGACCAATCTATCTGCCGGGGAACCTCGTTACGGTAATTAGGTTACCGTATGCGGAGAACTGCGTTTTCATGTCTTTCACCATACTGTCATTTAGTTTTTTAATTGGAAAAGTCTTTGTGGACAACTTCTACTCTGTTTAGCTGTGGGGAGTAGAATATTGCAATAATCATATTTAACTGCAAACAGTACCCCAACAGAATACTAGCGGCAATTCCACCTAGCACCGTCTCCAGTCTCACCATTCACTACCCTCACCACTCACCACCCTCACCACTCACCACCCTCACCACTCACCACCCTCACCACCCTCACCACCCCCCCCCCACCCCACCCCCCACCCTCACCACCCACCACCCTCACCACTCACCACCCTCACCACCCACACCACCCTCACCACACTCACCACCCTCACCACCCTCACCACCCTCACCACTCGCCACCCTCACCACTCGCCACCCTCACCACCATCACCACTCGCCACCCTCACCACTCACCATCATCACCTACCACATATGTACCACCATCCACACCACAAAAGCACCACCACCAGCACATTACCACCATTGAGCAGACGTCAGCACGCCTGTGATGGTCGGTGACACCTGGAATGATGGATTGTACTGGGTTCTCCCTCCCGATCTACCTAATCACGACTGGACGCTGCCCTGCACACTCCCCGCGGACTGGCGATTGGGGGGCTCCACAGTGATTGAAAGTGGGTATAAGTGAGGGGGTGTTGGTGGAGGAAGTGTTGGTGAGATAAAGGTGTTGGTGAGGGATGGAGGAGTGGATATGTTGCACATAAATTTATCTTTTTCATGGGACCATATTTAGCTCTTCAATGCATTATATTTTGGCAAAGACAAAGAAAAATACTGTTTAGAAGGAGGAGTTTTGTTGGCTAGGTTGCGAACAAGAATGTCAACTGTTCAATACGTGTTAAATTACATTGATAATCCATGTACATGAACATAAAAAAATAGATATTGCAGTGGAGTCAGCACACGTGCTTGTGTGCACATGTCCACCCACTTGTACTGCTCTTGTGATTGCGGGCTCGAGTAAGCTTCTCTTAGCCTCATTCGACCGGTTTCAGCAATCCTGTGCCTCGTGAGCACTGTCAAACTTATTGACGAAACCGTGTAGAATATGCTTCGCCAGTGTCTTTCCTCTACTGATCACCCTGTGGCTCATTCTTCCTTATTCCGAGAACTTACTGTTCAAAGAGCTTGTCCCTGTCTGAATATCCTGTACATTATTACCATGTTTTCCCTGTTCCTTTTATCATCTAAAGCTGTCAGGCACACACATTTTAGTCTCGTCTTCCAGGTATGCTCTGTTCTAAAAACAAAGAAAAAAAAGTGTCTTTGGGAACCAGGCTGCTAACCTTATATATTATGTTTACATGCTCTGTTAGGCGAGGGCTCCAGGCTGTTGCTCCATACTAATAACAAGAGTGACATGTGTATTACAGAATCCTAAAAAGATTTGCCAAGGTTCCTTAATGTCAATCTTAGAAAAGCTAATCTCTCCTGTGCCGTGACACTACTTGATTATTGTGATCTTTCAGTAATGTAATGGGGATTACTTACCCTAGAGTCCTTTTTTCTTGAAGTTTGTAGCCTATGTGACTTCCCTCCAACTGTATACTCTGTCTCCGGTCTTGTTTTCTTAGCCATTTTTATAGCTTTACAATTGCTGGCATGAATTCCAGTAATCACTTTTTTTTCTGACAATCCCTGTAGTCTAAATCATCTTCCAGTCCTCCCCAATCTTCTTCAGGTTTTACGGTCCTCATTAATTTCACATTATCCACGAACAGCACATAATCTCTATCCAAGTATGTCGTTTTTGTATACAATGAATAATACCAATCACATTCGGATGTGTAAACAGTATAATTACAAACATTAATTGGTTAAACTCTTTGAAACACATGATTGGTAATTAACGTCAATGTAGGCAGATATGAAGGACAAAAGATAAGCCGTAAATTTCGTGTAAATCTTGTAATTAATTGGAATCTTTCTACCAGTTGACTTATTTCTTGTACTCATGACTGACTCTTGCAGATTAGTGGAGCTAAACGTTTGAAAGGTAATCATCCTTCAAAAGAAAACAACTATAACACACTCAACCACGAACCAATACCAGTAAAAGAACACAGCACATTAAGTCGCTAGAATCAATTAGGATGAGAAATCTCTGATAACCCATTCCTCTCTCCTTCCACGATTCATCCCGTTACTCGTCTTTGGTCTCCTCACGCTCATGATCCCTTTTATGCTGGTGGTTCTCATCTTGCTCTCTTCCCTTCCCGCATCATGGAGGAGGGGATCAACAAGCGGGTCAACAAGACCTTTCTCCCGTCAAGGACCTTGAGCGCCTGGTCAGCCTTAGTGACCACCGGGCCCCACCTCCAGCGCTTTCAACCGGTCTCTATTCATGGATGGTCCCATGGTCATTCTGTCATTGTCTTAAGGCTCAAGCCAGTCGTAATGGGTCTTTTTAAAGGGGGCTCTTTTTGAGCTTTTGTCAAAGACTCACTCGCCTGCCACTTAGGAAAGAAGCGCAGGGGCTAATGGACTCTTAATTGAATGGAATAATTGATAAGTGGCCAGGTTATTGGGGTGAAGAGAAGGCATGGTACTGCTCTAGTCTCAGGCCGGAGTTCCAGTTCTGATGTTTGAAAAACATGCATGTATGTATGTATATATATAATGTATGTCGTGCCGAATAGGTTTAAAATTAAATCCTTCCTAAAATTTTCTCTTATAGGTTCAAAAATATATTTTTTTCATTTATGTTAATGTAAAAATTAATAATTTTATACCAAAAGAACCTTAGAAAGCTTACCTAACCTTATTACAGGTGCACATCCCTTTATACTAATGCAACTAAATATATTTTAGATAAATTAACAATACTTTAATAATAAACACAATGAAATATATCTTTTTCGTTAAATTCAGAATGATTTTTGCGAAATTATTGCATACATAAATTTTCGTTTAACTTATTCGGCAAGAAGAACGTTGCTATTTAAGCCAGAATAGCAAGTTTTACCTATTCGGCACGACATATATATATAATATATATATATATACATGTATATATATATATATATATATATATATATATATATATGCAATATATATATATATATATATATATATATATATATATATATATATATATATATATATATATATATATATATATATATATATGCAATATATATATATATATATATATATATGCAATATATATATATATATATATATATATATATATATATATGCAATATATATATATGCAATATATATATATATATATATATATATATATATATGCAATATATATATATATATATATATATATATATATATATATATATATATATATATATATATATATGAAATATATATATATATATATATATATATATATATATATATATATATATATATATATATATATATATATATATATATGCAATATATATATATATATATATATATATATATATATATATGCAATATATATATATATATATATATATATATATATATATATATATATGCAATATATATATATATATATATATATATATATACATATATGCAATATATATATATATATATATACATATATGCAATATATATATATATATATATATATATATGCAATATATATATATATATATATACATATATATATATATATTATATGTCAACTTCCTGGTAGCCGAAGCATGTTCTAGGCATATTCCCCTAAGAAAGAAGAAGAGCAGGAGTAAACTGGAGAGAAAAAGACGCTCCCTCTACAGAAGACGACGAAGAGTCACTGAGCTCCTCAGGAGTGCTAGAATATCTGATACACGAAAGGAGGCGCTGACCAGGGAAGTGGAAACTATCGAACTTAAGCTAAATGACTCTTACAGGAACCAGGAGAGGCAGGAGGAGCTTAAAGCTATTAGTGAAATTGAAAGAAATTCAAAATATTTCTTTTCATATGCCAAAAACAAGGCAAATACCACATCTAGTATCGGGCCCTTACTCAGACAGCATGGGACTTACACAGATGACAACAAGGAAATGAGTGAAATATTGAAATCCCAGTACGACTCTGTGTTTAGTGAACCACTAATCGATCTGAGGATCGACGACCCAAATGATTTCTTCATGAATGAGCCTCAAAACTCCATAAATGTATGCCAGATTTCCGACATTACCCTAACTCCGATAGATTTCGAAAAAGCCATTGACAACATGCCTATGCACTCAGCCCCGGGCCCAGACTCGTGGAACTCTGTTTTCATTAAGAACTGCAAGAAACCCCTCTCGCATGCCCTATGTACACTATGGAGGAGGAGCTTGGACATGGGTGAAATTCCACAGTCACTTAAAACAACGGATATAGCCCCACTCCATAAAGGGCAGCAAAGCATTAGCTATGAACTATAGACCAATAGCTCTGACGTCCCACATCATAAAAATCTTTGAAAGAGTGCTAAGAAGCAGGATTGCAAATCACCTGGATTCCCAAAATCTGCACAATCCAGGGCAACATGGGTTCATGGCAGGTCGCTCCTGCCTCTCACAACTACTTGATCACTATGACATGGCCTTGGATGCACTGGAAGAAAATCAGAATGCAGATGTAATATACACAGACTTTGCAAAAGCATTTGACAAATGCGATCATGGCGTAATAGCCCATAAAATACGTGCTAAAGGAATAACTGGGAAAGTGGGGAGATGGATCTTCAACTTCCTAACAAATCGAACACAAAGAGTAGTGGTCAAAAGAGTTAAATCGGAGGCTGCCATAGTGAAGAGCTCTGTTCCACAAGGCACAGTACTCGCCCCCATCTTATTCCTTATCCTCATATCAGACATAAACAGAGATATACACCACAGCACCGTATCCTTTGCGGATGATACTAGG
Source organism: Cherax quadricarinatus (assembly GCF_038502225.1). Classification (NCBI taxonomy): domain Eukaryota; kingdom Metazoa; phylum Arthropoda; class Malacostraca; order Decapoda; family Parastacidae; genus Cherax; species Cherax quadricarinatus. The sequence goes on from NC_091295.1 coordinate 32,243,400, forward strand.
ATCTGCATGAGGCTGTCATCTGCTGAGGACGCGGTTAACCTCCAAGAAGATATAAACAAAGTTTTCCAGTGGGCAACGGTAAACAATATGATGTTCAATGAGGAAAATTCCAACTACTCCGTTATGGAAAACTGGAGGAGATAATAACTAGAACAGAGTATACTACTGACTCCGGCCATACAATAGAGCGGAAAAATAATGTAAGAGACCTGGGAGTAGTAATGTCTGAGGATCTCACTTTCAAGGATCACAACAGTGCCACGATCGCACGTGCAAAGAAAATGATAGGATGGATAATGAGAACTTTCAAAACGAGAGATGCCAAGCCCATGATGATCCTTTTCAAATCACTTGTTCTCTCTAGGCTGGAATACTGCTGTACATTAACATCTCCATTCAAAGCAGGTGAAATCGCAGATCTAGAGAGTGTACAGAGATCCTTTACTGCACGTATAAGTTCTGTCAAGCCCCTTAACTACTGGGAACGCTTGGAAGCACTTGACTTGTACTCGTTGGAACGCAGGAGGGAGAGATATATCATAATCTACACTTGGAAAATCTTGGAAGGAATGGTCCCAAATCTGCACACAGAAATCACTCCCTACGAAAGTAAAACACTGGGCAGGCGATGCAAAATGCCCCCAATAAAAAGTAGGGGCGCCATTGGTACACTAAGGAAAAACACCATAAGTGTCCGGGGCCCAAAACTGTTCAACAGCCTCCCATCAAGCATTAGGGAAATTGCCAATAAACCCCTGGCTGCCTTCAAGAGAGAGCTCGACAGATACCTAAAGTCAGTGCCGGATCAGCCGGGCTGTGGCTCGTACGTTGGACTGCGTGCGGCCAGCAGTAACAGCCTAGTTGATCAGGCCCTGATCCATCGGGAGGCCTGGTCATGGACCGGGCCGCGGGGGCGTTGATCCCCGGAATAACCTCCAGGTATGTCGCGCCGAATATGTAAAACTGGTCAATTATCAAGAACTCATTTAAAATTAAGTCCTTTCTAAAATTTTCTCTTGTACGTTTAAAGATATATTTTTTTCATTATTGTTAATGTAAAAATTTATAATTTTGCACCTAAAGGAACTTAGAAAACTTACCTAACCTTATTATAACAAGAGCAATTTATTTTAGCCTAACCCAAATAAATATATTTTAGATTTGTTTACAATAATTTAATACTAAATAAACACAGTGAAATATATTTTTTTCGTTAGGTTAAGAATGATTTTGACGAAATTATTTCATACACAAATTTTCACTTGTCCTATATGGCAAGATGAGCGCTGCTATTTAAGCCAAGATCGCAAGTTCTGCCTATTCGGCACGACGTATATATATATATATATATATATATATATATATATATATATATATATATATATATATATATATATATATATATATATATAACAGATGATGCGAAGCTAATGAGAAGGATTAAATCGGATGAGGATCAGGCAGGACTACAAAGAGACCTGGACAGGCTGGACACTTGGTCTAGCAACTGGCTTCTCGATTTCATCCCTGCCAAATGCTAAGTCATGAAGATCGGAAACGGGCAAAGAAGACCGCAAACAGAGTATAGCCTAGGTGGACAAAGGCTGCGAACCTCACTCAGGGAGAAAGGTCTTGGGGTGACCATAACACCGAGCACGTCTCCAGAGGCACACATCAACCAGATAACTGCTGCAGCATATGGGCGCCTGGCAAACCTGAGAATAGCGTTCCGATACCTTAGTAAGGAATCGTTCAAGACACTGTACTCTGTATAAGTCAGGCCCATACTGGAATATGCAGCACCAGTTTGGAACCCACACCTGGTCAAGCACGTCAAGAAATTAGAGAAAGTACAAAGGTTTGCAACAATGCTAGTTCCGGAGCTCAGGGGAATGTCCTATGAAGAAATGTTGAGGGAAATCGGACTGACGACACTGGAGGACAGGAGGGTCAGGGGAGACATGATAACAACATACAAAATAATGCGTGGAATAGACAAGGTGGACAGAGACGGGATGTTCCAGAGAGGGGACACAGAAACAAGGGGTCACAATTGGAAGCTGAAGACTCAGACGAGTCACAGGGATGTTAGGAAGTACTTCTTCAGTCACAGAGTCGTCAGGAAGTGGAATAGCCAAGCAAGTGACGTAGTGGAGGCAGGAACCATGCATAGCTTTAAGACGAGGTATGACAAAGCTCAGGAAGCAGAGAGAGAGAGGACCTAGTAGCGATCAGTGAAGAGGCGGGGCCAGGAGCCGAGTCTCGACCCCTGCAACCACAATTAGGTGAGTACAAACACACAGACACAGGTATGTATGTCTGGCCGGTTCCCAATTAAGGTTGTTGCTGACAATATATAATTTCAGTAGTTAATGAGGTGATTAAATAAAAAAGTCAACTGAGAGCAAAAACATTTTTATTATGTACTGTGCTGGGACTATTTTTTTTTTTACTATGATGGGCTCTTCATACCAATAACGTTACTACAGTGCTACTGTGGCTTACAATAATCGTCCTGTAGTTACCCATCCTGCGTTACAGTCTTCTTGTTCTGTAATTGGAATATCACAGCAGAAATGTTTACATTTAAGGTCGACATAGAACTCTAGGTTTCATAACAAGTAATAACAATATGCTGAAGGAATTTTCCGGCACTAAATGAAATAAACACCCTAGAAAATCTGCATAAAATTTTTTAGACTTATAAGCTCTAATAGCTCAGGAAAGTAGTACAGGGTGTACGGGTACTATCCCATTATTCGACATGTCCGTGTTAGCAATACACACATAATTCAGTTGCTCGACAAAATCTAAAATAAAATCGTCATACATTAACCAGAGCTCTTGCAGCCAAGAAAAAATCACATTTAGCAGATATATTCTTCAGTGATACATTCGTGACTAGAGATCTTAGCTGAAGATCACTATAAAATGATCCATCTGTGCACTGGAATTACTCACTATTTCTTGTCACTGAATAACCCTCAAGGTCTGTGTTCATTCTTTGTATTCCACAAAAAATTTTCGACCATAAACTGAGCCAAGAACTCTGCCATTATTTCGAAAGAATGATATGGCCTTGTTTATTATAGGATATTTTTCTCCACCTCTATGTGTATGTGCTTCCTGACACAGCAACTTATCACTTTGTAGCCATATTTTTTTTTTAAAGTCTACGTAGATGTACACAAATGGGAAGAGATCCAACTAACTGTGATGTCCCGTGTGCCATGATGTTATGTTTCTTCCTCCTCTTGGTCACTACTGCCAGTCCTCTTAATTTTCTTCCATGAGGCTCCTCTGTGAGCTGGTGAAGGCATGTGAGGCTCTGACAGTAGATGGACATGGAGAAGGGAAGCACGGAGATGTGCAGCGAGTGTGGAAAAGCGGTGCGTGGAGTTGTGAAGGAAGAAAGGGAAGGGATTGTAGATGACGAAGTTGTGATAACATGAGAACTGGAGGAATGGGTTAAGATAGAAAGATATGACGAAGGGTAGAGAATAAATGAGATGGGAAGGAGGTAGAGAAAGAACACAGGTGGGAGAGGTAGAGGAGGGATGCGTGGGTGGAAGTAGGCGGTAGGGGGATGAAGAGTACGGATCCAGCCACCACCACCTTCCTTCATGCCCCTTGGGGAAAGATGGTGGCGTGGGTAACCTATGAAGAGGGTGGTGATGTGGGTAACCTATGAGAAGGGTAGTGATATAGGAAGAGAGTGGTGGTGGTGGTGGTGGTGGTGGTGGTGGTGATGGGAAAGAAGTTCTGGAACAAGACGCGAGGGCTCAGCCTAGGGCTCTGAGCCTGGGGTAGAGGCGGTTGCCTACAATAAGAGTAAGTGATCTTCAAAGTTTTCGCCGTCCACATTTTTTAATATGTCGTTTCATAAGAGACCTCTGGAATTTGTTCCGTCTGAAAGGAGTTTCAAGTCCAGTAACTGTTTTAATAAATACACCCTTGTGCTCTTTTTTATTTTTGTTTGTAAAGATTCGTACACCAATAGTTATAAATAATTTAAGCTGTACAGAATATGAGCCCAGACGAAGCAATTAAAAAATAAAACGGTTTTCACTTCTTACTTATTTGAGAACTTGTGTAGATTATTCAGCTCTTCTCTTGTTTTGAGAAGATCCCGTGCAATCGATGCAACATTGCCAGTTTGTGAATTATGTCTGGCTTTGCCTGTGATACCCGCGACTCTTGATTGTCTGTCCTCTTGATTACCTGTGCCTTGATTACCGATCTTCCTGTTTACTTATTACATGTTATCTTCGTCTCAAGCCCTCTTTGATTACTTGTCCTCTTGATAACCTGTCTCCTTGATTTCCTTTCATCTTGATTACCCGCCCCTTTTGATTACCTGTCCTCTTAATTACCTGCCATATTGATACATTGGTGACATTGTCTCCCGTCTTCGTCTTGAACTGACCGTTCACTAGGTCAGGAATGTAGTTTATTCATCAGCTGTAAGGTGTGAGAGAGTTGCATTATTCACCACAGGTGTTACACCACCGTGACACCCCACCTAGTGCCGTGACACCCCTCTAGTGCTGTGGCACCCCTATAGTGCCGTGGCACCCCTCTAGTGCCGTTGCAGCCTTGACACCTCAGTGCCGCGGCACCGCTTGTACACGCCACCGTGTGTACATGGTCAATTCTTTAATTAGCTTGTTTTAGCTTGAGCAGTTTGTCATGTGTTGTGCTGGCCTGATGTGTCGCCCCGTAACCAATCGTGTGTGTTACAATTAGTCTGTGTGTATATATCCACGTTGCTCTTACCAATTAGGATTTTTGTGTGTTAGGTTCGATTGAGTGTGTGTGTGTGTGTGTGTGTGTGTGTGTGTGTGTGTGTGTGTGTAATACACCTGGTATTTTTTTTAATACAACATGTTGGGATTAATGAAATTCATCATTTATGTGTCAACTAGAGTATCAGTAGTTGTGAATACTCATGAAGCAGCAGAAGTGTATACTAATATACTGGCAACTGTGCATATAAAAACAAAATTTTCGAAATGTTGTGGTGATGATTGTGATGGTGACGTGTTGTTGGCTTTGATGGTGATGTGAAAGCTGGGGTGATGGCTGTAATGATAATGTGATAGGGTGGTGGTGACATGATGGCTGTGGTGATGTGATAGATGGGATGGTGATGTGATATCTGTGGTGGTGGTGACTGTGGTGATGTGATGCCTGTGGTGGTAACATGGTTGTGATGATGCTGAGGGAATGGATGTGGTAGTGGTGGTGTTACCCACCTACTGGCACATCAGTGGGCGTTCCAAAGGATGGGCGTGCTTCGGGCGGGGGCAATGAGCAGGTCGGGTGAGAGGAGAGGCGAGGTTTGCGTGTGACGAGTGTCAGCCAGGAGAGGGCAGCAGCCGGCCCTCAGCGGTTCAGTGTTGACCAGTGTCCGACAAGCTTTGTCTCAGGGAAGGACCGGTCCGCTGCGGTTTTGTTCCCACCCTAATTGGTCTTTGATGGTGATCGCTGGTCCCCCTGCAAAAATCCACTTCATCAAAAGCTGCTTATAAGGACGGTTTTCAAGAGTGGGTGGGTACTTGGTGTAGGTGGGGACGCATGATTCGAGTGGAGGGGGAGATTGCAGTAGAGTCTGAGGGAAAGAGGTGAGGGGATTGTGAAAGAGGAAAGAATATGATTAGGGAGTTTGCAGTTTTTGTACAAATAAACAAAGGAAATTAAAAAAAAATTTAAAAGCAGACTAGAAAGGATATGAAAAAGGTGGCAAAAAAGAATTTAAATATCGAAGAGTGCACTGAATGAAGGTCACTAACACTAAGAAGCACGTAGGTTACTGTGCCATCCACGTGTAACATTCTGCTTCAGTGCTCATGTTAGAAAATGTGTGGAGACTCTCTTACGGTTTTTCAGGATTTACCAGCCAACCTGTTGTTGAGAATTTGAGAGAACCAATACAAAATCACTGCCACTGTAGTAGTAGAAACTACAAAAATCATTGGCATGTTGACTTGTAATGATTTTGCTGAAAACCAATCTTGGTTATTCATATACTTCCTCAAGATTCATTACTGAAACGTCTCAGATTTATTAGTCAAATATTGGCCAACAATGTGTCATGAAAATTTACTTAACCAGAAACTTGCTCAGCGCGGCTCAGCCTATCAAATCGCATAACGAGTGGGGCTGAAACCCATGGCATGCTAGTCCTAAAACTCGTGGGTCAGTGTGCTAACCACTTACTTTTACGATTCGTCTACCATGGGTTCGAAACCCACCCACTCTGTGATTTGCTATGCCGTCGTGCTGTTACAAATTCGTGATCCACCTCGGCTTTCCCAGTTATTCTCTCTTGTTGAAGGTTTGTTCTCTTGTAGCTCACACAAACGGCAACAGGTTGTAAAATAAGAATGATCAAAGTCTCCATTTGGTGCCACCTCAACACTCACTCTCCATAAGTCTTGAATAGCCTACCAGAAAACACACTTTCTTCACTAAAAACCTTCGTCAGGATTAAAACCTTCGCCGGATTAAATCGCTCAGGTTTTATTTCGCTTCCACCCTTCCATTCCCTGTAATAATCTAGGCCAAATGTCACTAACAATTATGCTGAATACAAACATTGGACAAGTTGGCAGAAATTGCTGCTGCATTACCCTAGTAACGAGCGGAAGTGAACAAAAAGGGGTGGAAAGCCAGACCGGAACTATCCGACGAGGAAGTGGTGCCCTCTACCAACAACCAATTACTTGTTGTTCACTGTGATAGTGACCAAAATGAGCTTTATGGTACCCTGCCCCAAAGCTGCTTCTCCACCAGAGTGTAGTGGAAACATGGGATAGATGACGAGTAGTGTAGAGGCAAGTTTTGTTTATTAGATGGAGGCAGGTGCATAGTAATAGTGATGGTTAAATAGCCTGTGCAGGCTTTCCTCACCCGTGATTTGATGTTCGTTTACTTTGTGGTTGAGGTCTGCAACCGGTTTGCATCACTGATGTTTCGTTTCTGTTTTTGTTACATATTTTCTAGAAGTCAGAGCGTCATTCAGCAACCACAGTTTTTCCAGACCAGCAAAGGAAACTTGGTTGTGGCAACTACTGCGCAGAAATCAATTTAAGCAACACAAAATATGTTCCAGTTGACTTACACGCGCCTTAGAACTGAGAGACTGTATTTAACGAAATTAAAAAACGTTAATTCTTGCAAGGTTATGTTAAGATGTTAATTTAGTTTTGGTGCAAAATTAAATATCGGCATACCTGAACACACACACACACACACACACACACACACACACACACACACACACACACACACACACACACACACACACACACACACACACACACACACACACACACACACACACACACACACACACACACACATTACATACAGTATTACTCTCTTAATATTTACTTAGGTTTGGTTATAGAGATAGTTAATGCATTTGTAATTTTGCATATTGCTGTTAATAGGTATTGCTAAAACATACATTGAGTTTATTCTTTGATTCCATCGCAAAATGTTAATTACAAAAATAATTCAACTTTTTGTATTATCTAAGCTCTTGAATATTTCTTGAAATAACTAGCGGAATAAGGAAATAATCTCTGCTTTTGAACAGTAATGACCATGATTACCCTCATTATTATCCCCATTAGTATCTCGCTAACAAGGCCTGGAAAGGTTATTTTTAATGGGCGATTAAACTTGAATAAGAATATACATAACGTTGAAATGCGTATTGTCGATGCATTTATTGTAAAGTTTGGTTGGGTAAACTTGTCGTACGTGGGGTACGGCGAACCTGGGAGAGGGTAGTGTAATGTCGCAGACCACCACCTGAGAGAGGGAATAGGTGGGGAAAGTAGGAGAGGGGATAGGGGTGGACAAAGGGGAGGAGCGCTGGAAAGGGATGGAATATGGAAGTAAAGGAAAAAGGAGGGGAGAGAATGGAAATTGTAAGTGTGGAAAGAAAGAGTTGATTAGGATGAAAGGAAGAGAGGATCAGAGTTAAATTTAAGAAAGGGAAAGGACAGGGTTTGTGTTGAGGAAGGTGGGTAACCGAGGAAAAGGGTGAACGGGGGAAAATACAGGATGAGAGAGAGAGAGAACTCGGGGAAATAATCTACAGAGCCCCAAGGCAACAAGACAACTAGAGAACGAACGTTACAAATAACAGGAAGTAATTTTCATAATAATATTGAACACACACACACACACACACACATACACACAAAACCAAAGATAGGTGCGTATACTTTGGATCTAGTGTTTTCCAAAGCAGCATATGATACAGGTGAAATAGAATGAGAGACTTCTGGGTAATGTACTTAATTTGGAATATTTGAAGAAAAAATAGCAGGGGGAAAAACGTATTTCAGAAGAGGAAACTTTGCGAGGACGAGTTAATTCGTGAATGCAGTACAATAGGCACGGGAACTAGAAGCAAAGTCAACGAATGAGATGGAGTACCAGGAGGTAGATGAGAAATTCACACCCAGAAGAGGAAGAAATGGTTTAAGCAAAGGTTCACCTGAAGACGCAGAGAGGAAAAAGCCAGAAGTGAAAGAGTGAGGAAGAACTATAGAAAGGTGAGGGCAGAAGACAACAGAAGTGAGCAGAAGAGCGTGAAACGACTATGCAAAGGTGAAAAGAGAAGAGCGACAATTTAGGAATAACGTAGAAGGAAAATGCAAGTCAGGACAGAAACTACTTTACAGCCACATCAGAAGAAAGTTGATAGTATAGGAAGGAGAGGAGTTCACGAGAACGACAAGTCTGTGTGAAGCTGAACCAACGATTTAAAGAGGTGTGCTCGGTGGAAACAAGGGCTACACCTGAATCAGAGAGAGAGAGAGAGAGGTTTTACCAATGGGTACGAGTCACCATACACAAAACAGGGAAAGAGGTGAAAGAACTCTTGACTGAACTGGATATATCAATAGGACCCGAGAAAGTTTCACTATGGATTTCGCGAGAGGAAGTAGAAGCACCATCAGAACCACTAGTTAAAATCTACAAGTCAGTGGCCATAGGATATTAAAAGAAATATGGAAGACAATGAATATTGCCACAGAATGGAATCACAGAAAACTTTAAACTACAGACCAGTGTCATAAACATACATACTATGTAAGGTAATGGGGAAAATAACCAGGAGGAGAGTGGCGGAGCACTTAGAGAGGAGATTGGTTACATAAACAGTAACCATCATCGATTTATATATAGCAAATCTCGTCTCGCAAACTAGCTTGAAAACTACGAGAAAGTATCAGAGGTGAGGCAGGAGGGAAAGAAACGGGAAAACTGCATAATCTTGGGCAAGAGGCTGAGTCTAAAACTTGTGGAACGACATACAAAATACTCAAAAAGGCTTAATAGACTGTACGAGAGGTGGGGAACGGATAGCCGAGGGCACAGCCGGAAGTTCGACATGGACGAGTCATAGAGATGTCAGGAGATATTACTTCAACCTCAGGTGTGGTGAGGAAGTAGTAATGGACGAAGTTGTAACGAAAGCGAGTTTTTACATAGGTACGACAAGTCTCATGAGGGTAAGGAAGAGTGAATCCGGCAAGCCACGAGTTAAGAGGTATGGCCAGGAGCTGGGAATTTACCCCTACAAGCACAAATAAATGGAATACATTCTCTCGCTCTGTCTCACACCCATGATAACTATACAGAATTTATAAGAGGATACGAAAAGTTAGACAATTGTTTCGTAGCATCATCATCGGTTAGAACAAGAGACCATAAATGTAAACAAAGAACCAAGATCTGCTGGAAGGGCATATTAAAATTTATGTTAAATGGTGACAGAGGGGAGTTAGTGTATACTACAGCCACTGAAAATTTTTAAACCAGTTTATGACTGAGTACTGAAGACTGGACGTAGCTCCACACTTACAACTACAAATGGATCCCCAGATTATACACTCTCCTTGATTAGGGATTGTGGCTAATGATTGGTTTACTGTGACAATTTAAAGACATCCTGTCTTCCGATTCTCGTTATTTCCAATGGTTATTTACGCCGGTTGATTATGTGAGGAGTGTTACCTGTGGGCGTAATTAAGGGTGTTAGTGGGTCGGGCGCAGGTGCCAGGTGACATCTTCCGCTGAATAGCTCTATTTTGTGTGTGTTTATAATCATCTTTGGCTCTCTGCTGAAACATTTTTTTATCCTTGTTAGGAAAAGGAAACATTTAATCCTTTTTACATGCAGTATTATGAAGGAGACAGATTAAGAGAGAGGAACATAGTAGAAATGAGAGAGAGAGAGAGAGAGACAGAGACACAGACACACAGACACACAGACACACAGACACAGACAGACAGACACAGACAGACACAGACAGACAGACACAGACAGACAGACACAGACAGACAGACAGACAGACACAGACAGACAGACAGACAGAGACAGACAGACAGACAGACAGACACACACACACACACACACACACACACACACACACACACACACACACACACACACACACACACACACACACACACACACACACACACACACCGATATAATTATGTGATCCTACATGCCAACAATGGCAATGCGAAGTCATTGTATTACAATTTAGCGAACGATATATTGATTTAGCCAAGTAATTATCTTACAGGTAATACAAATTTTGATAAGTAACGAGGACTTTCTTATACCTAGTTAATAACACCCATTCCACTACACACAACTGCTAACTTTGCTGCAAGCAGCAGCAGCTGTAATGA
>NC_091295.1:32259127-32279127 GCF_038502225.1 Cherax quadricarinatus
AAACGAAACATGTTGGGAAGATGTCTTAAATGACATGGATCCAAATCAGTGCCTTGAAAGGATCAACTTCCTGGCAGCCGAAGCATGTTCTAGGCATATTCCCCTAAGAAAGAAGAAGAGCAGGAGTAAACTGGAGAGAGAAAGACGCTCCCTCTACAGAAGACGATGAAGAGTCACTGAGCTCCTCAGGAGTGCTAGAATATGTGATACACGAAAGGAGGTGCTGACCAGGGAAGTGGAAACTATCGAACTTAAGTTAAATGACTCTTACAGGAACCAGGAGAGACAGGAGGAGCTTAAAGCTATTAGTGAAATTGAATGAAATTCAAAATATTTCTTTTCATATGCCCAAAACAAGGCAAATACCACATCTAGTATCGGGCCCTTACTCAGACAGGATGGGACTTACACAGATGACAACAAGGAAATGAGTGAAATATTGAAATCCCAGTACGACTCTGTGTTTAGTGAACCACTAATCGGTCTGAGGATCGACGACCCAAATGATTTCTTCATGAATGAGCCTCGAAACTCCATAAATGTATGCCAGATTTCCGACATTACCCTAACTCCGATAGATTTCGGAAAAGCCATTGACAACATGCCCATGCACTCAGCCCCGGGCCCAGACTCGTGGAACTCTGTTTTCATTAAGAACTGCAAGAAACCCCTCTTGCGTGCCCTAAGTACACTATGGAGGAGGAGCTTGGACATGGGTGAAATTCCACAGTCACTTAAAACAACGGATATAGCCCCACTCCATAAAGGTGGCAGCAAAGCATTAGCTAAGAACTATAGATCAATAGCTCTGACGTCCCACATCATAAAAATCTTTGAAAGAGTGCTAAGAAGCAGGATTGCAAATCACCTGGATTCCCAAAATCTTCACAATCCAGGGCAACATGGGTTCAGGGCAGGTCGCTCCTGCCTCTCACAACTACTGGATCACTATGATATGGCCTTGGATGCATTGGAAGAAAATCAGAATTCAGATGTAATATACACAGACTTTGCAAAAGCATTTGACAAACGCGATCATGGCGTAATAGCCCATAAAATACGTGCTAAAGGAATAACTGGGGAGATGGATCTTCAACTTCCTAACAAATCGAACACAAAAAGTAGTGGTCAACAGAGTTAAATCGGAGGCTGCCATAGTGAAGAGCTCTGTTCCACAAGGCACAGTACTCGCCCCCATCTTATTCCTTATCCTCATATCAGACATAGACAGAGATATACATCACAGCACCGTATCATCCTTTGCGGATGATACTAGGATCTGCATGAGGCTGTCATCTGCTGAGGACGCGGTTAACCTCCAAGAAGATATAAACAAAGTTTTCCAGTGGGCAACGGTAAACAATATGATGTTCAATGAGGACAAATTCCAACTACTCCGTTATGGAAAACTGGAGGAGATAACTAGAACATAGTATACTACAGACTCTGGCCATACAATAGAGCGGAAAAATAATGTAAGGGACCTGGGAGTAGTAATGTCTGAGGATCTCACTTTCAAGGATCACAACAGTGCCACGATCGCACGTGCAAAGAAAATGATAGGATGGATAATGAGATCTTTCAAAACGAGAGATGCCAAGCCAATGATGATCCTTTTCAAATCACTTGTTCTCTCTAGGCTGGAATACTGCTGTACATTAACATCTCCATTCAAAGCAGGTGAAATCGCAGATCTAGAGAGTGTACAGAGATCCTTTACTGCACGTATAAGTTCTGTCAAGCACCTTAACTACTGGGAACGCTTGGAAGCACTTGACTTGTACTCGTTGGAACGCAGGAGGGGGAGATGTATCATAATCTACACTTGGAAAATCTTGGAAGGAATGGTCCCAAATCTGCACACAGAAATCACTCCCTACGAAAGTAAAAGACTGGGCAGGCGATGCAAAATGCCCCCAATAAAAAGTAGGGGCGCCATTGGTACACTTAGGGAAAACACCGTAAGTGTCCGGGGTTCAAGACTGTTCAACAGCCTCCCATCAAGCATTAGGGGAATTGCCAATAAACCCCTGGCTGCCTTCAAGAGAGAGCTCGACAGATACCTAAAGTCAGTGCCGGATCAGCCAGGCTGTGGCTCGTACGCTGGACTGCGTGCGGCCAGCAGTAACAGCCTAGTTGATCAGGCCCTGATCCATCGGGAGGCCTGGTCATGGACCGGGCCGCGGGGGCGTTGATCCCCGGAATAACCTCCAGGTAACCAGTGTATACTTAATTCGCGTAATTGTGGTTGCAGAGGTCGAGTCTTAGCTCCTGGACCCGCCTCTTCACTGGCGTGTGTGTGTGTGTGTGTGTGTGTGTGTGTGTGTGTGTGTGTGTGTGTGCGTGCGCGTGCGTGTGCGTGTGTGTGTGCGTGCGTGCGTCCGTGCGTGCGTGCGTGCGCAGAACTGGTGTGTTTACACACGAGTTCCAGTGCACAAACTAGTTCCACTGTGTACACACAAGAGCCCAGTGTGTGTGTACACACGCAAGAGCCCAGTGTGTGTGTGTGTACACGCAAGAGCCCAGTGTGTGTGTGTGTGCACACGCAAGAGCCCAGTGTGTGTGTGTACACACGCAAGAGCCCAGTGTGTGTGTATACACGCAAGAGCCCAGTGTGTGTGTACACACGCAAGAGCCCAGTGTGTGTGTACACACGCAAGAGCCCAGTGTGTGTGTACACACGCAAGAGCCCAGTGTGTGTGTACACACGCAAGAGCCCAGTGTGTGTGTACACACGCAAGAGCCCAGTGTGTGTACACACACGCAAGAGCCCAGTGTGTGTACACACGCAAGAGCCCAGTGTGTGTACACACGCAGGAGCCCAGTGTGTGTGTGTACACACGCAAGAGCCCAGTGTGTGTGTGTGTACACGCAAGAGCCCAGTGTGTGTGTACACACGCAAGAGCCCAGTGTGTGTGTACACACGCAAGAGCCCAGTGTGTGTGTACACACGCAAGAGCCCAGTGTGTGTGTACACACGCAAGAGCCCAGTGTGTGTGTGTGTGTGTACACACGCAAGAGCCCAGTGTGTGTGTGTGTGTGTGTGTGTGTACACACGCAAGAGTCCTCCAAGAAAGCGCTATTTCCATTAAACTCTTTTGGGACAGCCTTGATATTTTGTCCCCTTCGGCGTTATCAAGGAGAAGGGCAAGCCTACGCAGTACTGCTAAGGCTCACTAACACAGTGTAAATGCATCATCGGATCTGTGCCTTCCTTTAATGTTCATCTTGAATATATCACATGCACATAACTATATTGAAATCATCCGTGAATCATTAGCGAAACTCTTGGAGGTACAGAGTTGGAATTACAGAGATTATTTAGAGGTGTTCGACGAGAGAGTGGCAACGGTGGAGCTGGTCAGCTGTCCAGCTCGGGCGGTCCATTCTTGTCAGCTGCTGCCACCAATCCACTAGAATTATTCATTAATTGATCGATTTTGATTGGTCAGTAGTGTGTTTTTTGACACGCATGCTGGGAGGGGTTATGGCAACAGCATGAATGATGAGTCTTTATTAAACAGCAGTACTTTTTTCTTCGTTATGTATGCAGAAAATTAAACTGAGATTGTCGGATTACTGTAGCTTTCATGTTGTCATTTGTTCCAAAAATATTGATATGCTTTCAATAATGTATTAAATAATGTATATGTATGGTATACTATACCGACAAGATGAAGAATTATACACATGTGCAACATTTGAGTATCTTCATTGTAGACGTTTCGTCATCCAGTGACTTTATCAACACAAATTCAAGGACATAATTGGGAGACAGTAGAACTGTGTACAAAAGATGAGGTAATCAGTCCCTCAGCCTTGAGTCGAAGTGGTCAGTCCATCAATCTTGAAAAGAATAATGGACTGACTACATCGACTCAAGGCTGAGGGACTGATTACCTCAAACTCCTCCTGTTCTTCACTCTTCTCCTTTGTATGGACTGATGAAGCCACTGTGTGGCGAAACGTTTCCTCATTAAAGATACCCAAGTGTTGCACATGTGTCTAATTTATGAGTCTTGGTTCAGAGGACTTCACGACCTTCTCGTCCCTCGAGTATGACCTGCTTCCACTGGGAAGTCCCGCCTACCAGTGAGGATGTCTTCGTCTGCCGTACGTCCCTCACCTGACGCCAGTATATAAGCGCCAGTCTTAAGCCTGTGCTTCAGACTTCACGACTCTTCACCAACTCCAAGGCTGGGGGACTGATTACCTCGTCTTTTGTATACAGTTCTACTGTCTTCTAATTATGAATTTATGTTGATAAAGTCACTGGATGACGAAACATCTTCACTAAAGATTCCCAGATGCTGCACATATGCCTAATTCTTCAGCGTATAAAATAATCTTCATCACCATTTAACTCCGGGGTTCTAGTCTGTATTAGTCAGTTTTCACTGTCTTTACTTGTGTAATGGTCATAAAAGAGGCGCAGTGAATCAAATGTTGTTCGTTGGACGTAATGTGATTGGTTTCCAGAGTATTTATAAATTATTTTCTCGCAGATCAGCCAGAGATCAGAAATCCCTGTTAGATGTGTGATCAGCCAGGTTATTGCTGCACTGGGTGTGCCTCACAACCGTCACAACCTGCTTGTCCAGGCAAATCTTTCAGGATCTTCCCTAGTTTCTTGAAAGCTTTAAGTTTGTTTCGGTAATATTTCTTAATTTCCAACGTAGCAGGCTAAAAAATATTGAAGCATGGATGTTGACAGTATTCTCTAATATGGCACCCACGTCAGTCAGTGAGTGTATTCTACTATTTACTCTGTTCCACTTTTATACTGGGATACAATTTTTCTTACTGAACATAATATTCTGATATTAAGTAATATTCTTAGATCTTTTACTGTGTAGCGGTTGCATAAGTCTGCTGCAGGGATAGTGGAGCACAGGTGCCACGACAGTGCCCCAGGTGCCACGACAGTGCTCCAGGTGCCACGACAGTGCCCCAGGTGCCACGAGAGTGTTCCAGGTGCTACGACAGTGCCCCAGGGAGCTGAAGCTTTTGTTAAATTTGCCTTCTTGATATTAAACATTTTAATATTTGCTTCCACCGTTACACCTCTCAACTTGTATAATCTATTATTCTGTGGTCACATTTGTTAAAAGCCTTTGTAAAATCCGTGAATAATACTTCCATTACGGCTTGACAAAGCTCCTGGAGAGCGAAACGTTGCCACAATAAAATGTCGCATTATTTGCACCTGTGTCCTTTTGCCTAACAAAGATAATGATAAGTAAAGCTATACCCAAGTACAGCTATACTAAGTAAAGCTATACTAAGTAAAGCTATATCTCTTGTTGGCTCATGGTTTTGTAGCTTTCTTATTCAAGACTTTATGGTATGTAACTTATTAAACAAATTATTTATACAGTATATTGCAATGGAGAGCTCGATAAGGTATGATAAATAATTGTCATATGTTTTACATGTGGAACAGCATGATTAACAACTGCAGAATTCTTGTTTTAAACAGCGCTTAAAATGAGTAGCACGTAAGAGAGCAACATAACGTTTAGATAAAAGCGTATTACATAAATGTTCAGCTGTATGACTACTTCTGTAAGTGGTGTACATGGTTTTCAAAGCATTTGAAAAGGCAGCATTAGAAATGGTAAAATATATAGTAAGGCATCACTCTTGCAAGATATGAGTAAGTATGTTGTTCAATAGGTTGCTGAAGGTGTCGTTCTCTGGATGCTGACCAAATTCAACAAAACGGCGATCACTGTTAGTAAATGGTGTGATAATATTTTCTTCTAGGTACAAGCCTGAGACCACCAACTTGTGTTTGTGGCTTGTCAGAAACCAGTATCCAAAATTCGACGGAATTCTTACGACTAATTTTATGGCCACTTGTTATATTTGTATTGCCGTTTCCAACCCCTTCCCCTTTTATTTTTAATCCCCTTCACCTCCATCATCTGTAAAAGAAACGGTTGCATGAAATATTCATAGAAAGCATAATGCTTCTCCCTTTACCACCTTCCCCGTTTCTTCATTTCTTCCTTATTTTACCTTCTTCCTTATTTTACTTTCCCCCTCTCAGTTTTCCGTTTCCATTCATTTTTTTCTTTCGCCTTATTTTTCACTTTCATTTCTCATTTTTCCTTTTCCTTGTCAGTTTCCTTTTCACCTTATTATTCTTCCTTCGTGTCTCCTTCCACTATACTCATTATCTTTTTCAATATTTTCTTATACAGACATTCTTTGTTTTGATCCACCCATTGTTACGTCGTGAGATCCTTACCTGTTAGATATTTTGACCTTTTCTTGGTTTCTTTAAATTAATTTCAGGACTGGAACCAGGCATATTGAGAACTTCATGGATGAGACTGTTTTTGAGCATCGCTTAGCCCGTAGGATAAAATTAATGCAATATAATATCCCTTAATCCTACCTCCTATCTATCTTATAATCAGTCTAAACTGGGTTGGTATATATTATGTATAAATTACGAATTATTCAGAAGAATGTCCACAAGAGTTATTGAAACAGTTGGTTTTATGTGCCAGGAAAGCAACCGCTGACTGAAAGTACCACACACACACACACACACACACACACACACACACACACATATATATATATATATATATATATATATATATATATATATATATATATATATATATATATATATATATATATATATATATATATATATATATATATATAATAAATGGTCAAGATCTGCATTGTTAATTTGGCCCGTTTTTATTTTCTTGAGTTTCCCCTTGATAGCACTTAAGTGCACTAAATGCCATTATGTTACCTAGTTTTTGTAAAAGTTTACCTTCAATTTCATTTCCTGTTGTACATATGATCTGTGCATCAACCTCAAACATATAATGTATTGATTTATTCCGTCAAGCAAGTAATTTTTATGTGTAAAATATTTTTGGAAACCAGTTCTGATATGCCAGTACTTGTTATACTGCGTGAGAACGTATTTCCTCTTATTAATTCTCGCTTTTTCTTTTAAACAGGATTTGAATTTAAAGATGTTAGTTGCTTCTATCTAACAACTTTTGCAGTGTTGTTAAAATACTGTGGTAAGACAGGCCTATAAAAGGTCTTTGAATATTTATTAATAACAGTAAATTTGTTTGCGGTTTTTTCATGTGTAAGATAATTTATCTAGAGCAGATAATTTTTTTTCCCACTTTCCATCAAAATCCCGTGATACCTCTTCTTGTCACTGCTTTGTTTTTGTCGGTATCCAGAATTAGTTTCACTTCCTCTTCAGTTCTTTCGACGATTTCGTTTGACTTGGCTGTAAGAGACTCGAATATACTTCATTTTTTTGTATAAACACTACAAGTTCATGCTTATCACGTCACCAGCTCTAGTTTTTGACTGTCTACTTTTTCTGTGTTGATTCCTCTCAGTCGTGTTGCTTACTTTAATGTGTTGGTGCATAATAAATCTCAACATAGTCATATTCAGTTGATCATTTAGCTTTCTGTTCTTTTTCATTATAATAATAATAATAATAATAATAATAATTTAGCTTTCTGTTCCAGCCTCAAAAACCGTCTAATACATTTTTTTTAATCCTCTTCCATATAATTTACCTGTGATTTTTTTAACGAGTTCGCAATTAGCCATTCATATATCCTATCAAAATATTGTCTGATTCCATATACATTTTTTAACACATGGTTATACACGTCTGCGAGTATGTTTTTTTTTTTTCGCCTTCACCATTACTGATTTGTGTAACGTGTAAATAATTCTTTTATCAATATTACTATAAAGCCATTTATCAACAGCACTAACGTGTTTTTTGGGGTTGAGCAAGCGCGCACGCGCGCACTCGCAGTGGCATGTGTGTGTGTCAGGTGTTGAGGGGTCGCAGCTGGATGGATGGATGAATTGGTAGTTAGGAAAGGATTGGTTGCTGAAGTATATTTACTGCTGTTTTGCGTGTTATGCCTTACTTCAGTATGGCCATGTGTTTTTATACATTTTGAAGAGTTTACAAATATGTATACCTTTTGGCACGCATACCACAAAGTATACGAACGTGTGTGTGCTGCATTAACGACAATCTTCTTCCATTCTCTTGCCTATTTTTTCTCCCTTCTTTCCTTCTTTTAACTGTCGACTTCAACTTCCATTCATTTCTTATCCTTCCCCCCCTCCGTTATCCTCCGTCCCTCCCTCCCCCCCTCTCTCTCTCTCTCTCCTGTCTATTACAGTGTTCCCTTAACATTCTCCAATCATACCTTTCCTTCCTATATAATTCTCAACAACTCTGGCAAAAAGCCCGATTTCTCACAACTCTGGCAAAAAGCCCGATTTCTCTAATCTTCATCCCGACTTCTGTCTACTGTATTTATCTAGATGAATTTTCAGCTAGATAAATACAAGTGTGAGAGTGAGTGAAAATCATAATATGTTTCCACGAAATATAACTATTGACGCAGCTGTGACTCGCAACAGTCGTAGTGACATGATTATAAACAAATGAGAAAACCTATAGGAATCGAACAAATGGCAAGGCTTGAAAATTTCCGGACTGCCTTGGCAGGGAGTTTGTGCACCATCCGTTCCCGAGGTGTGTGTGCTGTGGTATATCTGCTTTTGAATAAGTGTATGGATAGCCTCTTGCTAAGTAGTCTCCTAGCTCGCCCCATTGCACTGAACCTAAGCTAAGAGATTAGAGATTAT
Organism: Cherax quadricarinatus; assembly: GCF_038502225.1. Taxonomy (NCBI): domain Eukaryota; kingdom Metazoa; phylum Arthropoda; class Malacostraca; order Decapoda; family Parastacidae; genus Cherax; species Cherax quadricarinatus. The sequence goes on from NC_091295.1 coordinate 32,267,807, forward strand.
TCAGCTTCCGTCCGTACTATTGTCCTGATCCCTCATATACCCGTCTGTTCTTAAGTAATGTCTCATCTTCGGAGTAGTTTGTATAGGGCGATCATATCTCCTCTTGATATATGGTGTTTAAGAATGTGTGATCTGTTGAAAGGAACCTTCCTTCAGAACTCTAGCTTCATAGTTTTTTGTTTTATTTTGCTCCTGACGCTGAGTTACCTAACCATGGTGATTGGGTTTCAGTAACCCGAGTGCCTAAGAGGCCAGCAACGCATTTTCGGCCTAAATATTGATTAGGCGTTTCCCTTTTGTGAAAATTTCCTGTGATTTACAGTTCTTGAAGGAATTAAAGTTATGGTTCGAACCGCAGCTAATACACACTGAATTATGTTGATTATGTTGTGATATATAAGAAAATTTAATGATAGCATTTTGGTAATAGCTGAAAATTGGTAATTATGGCAACAAATTAATAAAGATATAAACTTTTAATGTCGAAATTAACAAATGGTTTTGGTCCTCAGTACCACTCTGACCCTCTAAACTATCTCGAGCTTCATGTTCTTGGCTAGGTGAGGAGTCCTTCCTCTGGACACTATTGGGTAAGGTGTGAACTGGGCAGACCCCTGCTTGTAGGGAAAGTGATGTCAGCTGGAAAACCTTGAGTGTAGGATAGGATGGTATTAGCTTGGGTGGGGGGAAGCAACTTTCTGGAGGGTAGTGTGTAGTGACACACTACCCTCCATTATCAGCAAAATAGTATTTTCATAGTTGGCAATTTTTTTTTTTTTGACAACTGTGTACCAACCGGTAATTTATTATTATTTTTATTTAAAGAACCAATCCCATTTAATTCATTATTACTGTAATGGTATCAAACTCAGTGTACTTTATTAAATTTTTAAGATACATAAAAATCACAATAAACGTTGTTTATTTACGAGCATTGCTTATCACTGCCACTTAGTTATTTGAAAATAATTGAATAATTGCACATAGTAAATATTCAGTTGTGCTGCGAAGGTGAATCTGGGAAGCCATGAAAGTTCTTCCATACACTAATAACCTTCTTTCATAAGATAAGCTTCAAAACTCCTAACCTCGAGTCCAGCTATTTTTCTCTTTGAACTCTTTCATAAATATTACTTTGCTGTCACTCCAACAGCTCGTGAAATAAAAAAAAAGCTCGCATAAGTACTGAAATGATCTAACACACTCGCATTTGCCTTTCTCTTCACTCTGGGTCACCCAAATACGATGCTGGGGTTCGAGCCGTATGTGCCCAGGTGGTACATGAGGGAGGAGTGACACTGTTCTTCAGAATCTATCTCAACATAAATCTTGGGGACATCTCTCCATTGGTCTAAATTTGCTCTGACTTAAGGCCAGTGACATGTAATGAACTGAACATATTGTTTGTGAATAAGTGGATTTTGTGTTGTTTTATTATGATTTCGTGAGAGATGCTGTTTTATTTGCATTGTAATAATGACTTTTGAAATATGATAGTAAATATGATGCAAGTCGGTTTCAATTATTTTCATATCAAATCAGAGTCAAACATTTGGCTGTTTAAACATCCTATACACCTTCCTCGAACTCTTTCTCGGACGTTCCTTTACCTTTTATCCACCCCAAATTTAAGTGTTACCCTAAATTGCTACTTCCATTCTCCCTTACCATTCTCAAGAACCCCTCTTCCGTTGTTTTGAATTGTATTGTGCGTAGCATCGCACAGTCTTTAATTTATTCATTTGTTAATTTCTGCATAAGTTTTATTCTAAACACTGATCTCCAATATAACGGCATTTCCACTGCCTCCAGCCTCCTCGCTGGAACATTCCAAGACCGTTCAAAGCCATTCAAAACCACCACCTCCAAAGAACTCTTGATACAATCCTCTTGTCTTTCATCCAATAACAGACTTTGCACTGGTTCCTCAGTACTTTCCTTCATCTTCGCGGTGATCAATTTATCTCCCAAAGACCCATCTACCGACAGTATCTGACCCAATATCTGACCGCACTCACTCCATTCCATTTTCTTCCAATTTCTACAGTCAAGAATGTTTGGTTCTTTCCCTGTCTTTCTCGAACGGTACCAGAGGTGAGTCTGCCGGCAGTGGATGGAGTACCACAAAGGGCAGGATTCTGGTAATGGAATAGGCTAACTTTTTAGAGCACGAATTGGTTTATATCTCGAGTGTCATGGTTTTCACTGATGGGTCAACAAACGAAGGGAAAGGAACATTCTTCAGAGCTCTGAACCTTCAAAAAAATTTCGAGTGGCTTGTTTACGCTCTCAGCCCAAGACTTACAGTTTTGTTAGTGCCCAGATGTTAGATGGTAAGGAGAAGGCTTTTACCATGCTCCATAGCAGCGTTCTGCCTTATAGTAACCTTTTTCGGCTACTTCCAGTTATGAGACTCCCACTTTGTCAGTCATAACGTTTTAAGACAACTCTCCTCAACACACTAACCAATATGTATAACATTACATAGCAAAGGTGAAGTCACCCATATGGGCTTAAAAAAAAACTTTATTGGAAAACATTCACTTGTTTCTTACCAACGCTCTAACAAGCTAGTTTTCAGTAACATGATACCTATTCCACATATTTTCCTAGCTACCCGCTCTGATTCTCTCCTGTCACTCTATATAAATTCTCACTGCTGCCCCAGGAGATTTATTCTCAAAATGATAGAGAAGTTGGACAATAAAAATAACAGACATAAGGGAAAATATACAAAATAATTGCTAAGAGGAAAGATAAGCAAGCAACTTCCCGAGAGGTTAATAGAACAAAGGTAGTTAAAAGGAGTTGAGTTTGAGCTCAAACTAGTTAACACAGGGTAGACGACCCTGCACAGAGGATCACCTGTTGGAACATCTGTGCTGTACAAGCTGCACGCTGGTTGGCTGCATCACTTGCACAAGTGAGTAGCTGTTTTACGATCTATTCTCTGGTGGGATGATAACCTACGCTGTATGACCCTTACGGGTTTAGCACTTCATTATAATTATCATAATAACTTTCTACACATGGTATAAATGGAACAAATTCTCTGCCACGCGAAAACCGTCACGTGAAACTAGAAAGAATTGACAAATAATGAGGTACAGCTTTGCTTAAACAGGTTCAGTTGACAGAAAAATTAGGAAAATTAGATTAAATTTATAACTAACTATTGGTGTATATTCATAAAAGATATTAGAATATTTCGGTCGCTAAACGATTCGGGAAAGGTATCCTCGTATTGCATAACCCCAGCCTCCTTTAGGCCACTGCTTGCAAAAGAAATAGTGCAGAGTACGGCATAAGATTTTAAAACAGTTATATATTAGCAATGAAAGATTCGAAGTTAATTAGATGTATTCACAAGCTATCATATGGAAACTAATATCACAATTTCTTCAATTGAAATTACAAATTTGTGACATTGGTCGAAACTAGTTCAACCCTTTCAATAAGAAGCATCAACTCTGAAGCCTAGCTGGGGCAATCTCTAATTATCTCAGAGACCAAGGTCCTAAAATACAACAGCACATTAAGTTTGAAGCTACTAGGAGTTTTCATTAACAAGATACCAGCGTTGATGGGCGAAATCAATCCTACGAGGTATCCTGAGCTTATCACATAAAAACCAGCATTTCAATTTACCCAGCCGCTTCCATGAAAAATGATAAATTGAAACCTACACAGACCAAAATGAAATCCAAACTTTTCTCTAAGTAAAACTAACCAGTATTTAAGGTACAAATATGCATACATATAAAACAAGTTAATTTTACGTAAGTTTCGGGTATACAACATACTTTTGTTTACACTGCTCTTAGGTTAGGTTAGGTAAGGTTTCTCAGGAAACAGGACAAATGTTTCCTGACGCGGGTCTTAGTCAGATGATGACCCGCCTTTGGAGCTTTTGGTCATCTGACCGAGGCCTTCCGCTGGCTTACCGGTCCACCCCTTTAAAAATTATGGTCATTTATAACCAGTCTGTCTATTTTTTTTTTACACTGCTCTTGAGGGCACAGATGTTATGTGCATATTATTACATTATTGGATATCCAAGGTTACATCTACATAAATTTACACTGTGACATAATTCTGTTTTGATGAGACATTTTCCAGTTATTTTAATTTGATTCATCAAATGTTCTCGTTAAAACTTAACTTAAATCGAGACTATGGAAACTTCGGTTGAAGAAAACGCATCAGCACTAAAAGTTTAAATCCGACCAGAAGAGGCATTTTCCAGCTATTGCGTAGAATCCAGCAAAATTTGCACCAACTCAGCCTAAACCCCAGAAATTTATCCATTTTATTTGATGACTCGGCTTTTAAACATATATTTTAACGAGGGGAAAGCTCTAAACCAGCGGGGGTCATATAGCGTCTATATAATGGTAGGTATTCGATACGATCCCTAAAAGGGGACGATAATTCATGTTCCTTGGATCATGATACTCGCCAAAATCAATGCAGAATAATAATAATGGACCCGATTTGAAATCGATGTATATAGTTGAAACCGGGTCCATCTATTTGAAACCGGGTCCATCTATTTGAAACCGGGTCCATCTATTTGAAACCGGGTCCATCTATTTGAAACCGGGTCCATCTATTTGAAACCGGGTCCATCTATTTGAAACACCCTGTACTATACCATATCGAGATTAAGTGACAAAATGGCGCCCACACACCATGAACAACAACAATCTTTCTCGAAGTAGGATACGTGACTGCTGAAATTTTGAAGCCAATCGAAAGAGGCTTTCTAAACGTAACACGTGGAAATCAGTTGCAGGAATGGTGTACATAATTTCAGGAATGGCCTAGATAATCTCAGAAACGGTCTAGTCTCAGAAATGGCCTAGATAATCTCAGGATGGTCTAGAAATCTCAAAAATGGTCTAGATAGTCTCAGGAATGATCTAGATAATTTCAGGATGGTCTAGATAATCTCAAGAATGATCTAGATAATCTCAGGATGGTCTAGATAATCTCAGGAATGATCTATATAATCTCAGGAATGGTCTACATAAGGTTGAGCCGAGAGCCAACACTGGTATGTCGTTTCACGAACCTTCACTTAATATTTATCCAGGGAATTGAAACTGTCATCTGAACAAGGCTCAGAGGCTCAGGTATTACGTCGTACAGTATTTAAGGGTTCACAAAATTCCTGGTAATTAAAATGCTATAAAAACGCGAGTTGTCCATATTTGTGTGTGTGTGTGTGTGTGTGTGTGTGTGTGTGTGTGTGTGTGTATGTGTGTATGTGTAGTTAAAATTTCTCTACAACCTTCTTGGAAGCAAGTTTTTTTGGACAGTCTGATTTGATAAAAAAAAATTAATTTGGCACGTACAAAGTCGAAAATCAGTACTTCCAGCAACCAGAGTGCAAAACATTTAACAGGCTTAAATTTCACACTCGTATGATCATTAGTACCTCTTTAAGTTTTCTCTACCAACCAATTACAACTCGTGCATGCGGGTGAGCTGACATAACAAGCTCTTCTGTATTTTCTGACGTTAAGTTATTCCTCTAGGATCTGCAGGTACTTTTTCTTTCTTTTCTGTTCCTGTCTTCTGTATCTTGCTACCTCCTAAGGCTACCTGCTTAAATATTGTTTCCTCTAGGAATACCATTATCTAATACATCTGCCAATCCTTTCGTAATGGCAGCACCCAAATTCCTGTCTATCCATCACACGTTATATGCCCATCTAATCACCCTCATCTGTCGCTCTACAGGGCGCAGTACCCACCCGATCTCCCTTGATGACAAGGCGAACCTGACCCATGCTGGGCACTCAAAAACGCTTTCATAGTGGCCACTACATACTTTCTTCATTTCTTTACAATTTAGTCTGTCCTAGTGTTCCCGTCCGTGAAATACTTGTTGTATAGCGCGATGAAATGCATGAGGGTGTCTTTTTGAAATGTATGATGGATAGAGTTATACAATACTGGCTGGCCTCCGAAAATGCTTGCAGATATGTGATATACTCATGAATGAAATATATAAAATGCCCCTAGAAGTATTCCAAGAAAAGGTAGATAATTTTTTTAATCCCAGTGGCTCTAAGGATTTTTTCTAGCCTTCCCAAAAACTTTTTCAAGATAGCTTTAAATATTCTATCCCCAGTGAACGTAAACAGTGAAACTGAGTGACCTCTTCCATGTTTTCTGTGGAACACTTTAGCTCATTGGTGAAGGAAAAGTTGAGACGATAAATAAATCAAAGCAGCAGCAGAAGAGGAGGACGAAAAGGAGGAAATAGCTCCACCCAGCGCAGTTCAACACTCTTTACACTGAGTGATTCTTACATTCCATCCCCTCTCCTCCGTTTAGCTCTTCGTCTCCTCGTTTTGTCGAGCAATTTATTCGTACGCAGTTCTCCATGAGGATGTTTCTCAGCCTTATTGTCTGTAATGAGTACAACCTAAAGATCATCACTTGGTATAAAATCTGTCGTAGTTTATTAGTCTCTAGTACACATTATATGCACCTTGACTCCCTTTTCTCATTGTCTTCTTAGCCAATGGATAAAATCACTCTTATCATGCTCCCCTCCTTTCCACTTACCTACCTCCTTCCACGTTCTTCTCAACCACAAATCAGCATGTGAGTATGTAACCACCAGCAGTTGCTTATAAGCACGGAAACCTCTCCCCCGCCGTCCCGACATGGGTGAGCTGGCCGCCCCCTATGGTTTCCGAACAGATAACAGGCGATCCAGGTGCCTTCGCTGACGTTTTTAGATATTACTAGTTACCGTCGCCTTTCCGATTGGTTTCGAAACCTTTAATGTTTAATCTGGCATTTACCAAGTGTTGTAGCCCTTATAATTAACCTGAATAATGGCACACTTAGTGTGTCATGACATTCGTAGAAAAAAAATAAATGTGATAGAATTAGTATTTAATGGCATCGGTTACTCCTAAATGCTACCCGCTGTTAGGTTTGGCATCCATCCCTGCATATATCTCTAATTTGCATATTTAACTACATCGCCTACCAGCACTCATTAGATCAGCCTCACAGATTTGGGAGACGTCATTAGAATAACTATGCACTTGAAAGATAGGTTGGTGTTTGTCATGGCGTGGTTCATGGTGAGGTTGATAGTGAGGGTGGTGGTGATGAGGGCAGTGAGGGGTGGTGATGAAATGCGGTGATGAGAGTGGTGAGGGTGGGGAAGTGTGAAGATGGCGTTAACGGCAATAATGATAGTGGGGAGGTATTAAATGGTGACTGGTGAATGGTGAAGAGTATTGATGGTGACCGTCCAGGTGATGGTGGTGGTGGTAGAAGTATTAATAGCTGTGGTAATAAGTACCTGAAACATACGCAATTGGCAAAGAAAATGTATACGCAAGCATTTATTATTGTTCCATAACACTGAGACGAATAACGTGCGTCATTTCGCTTCCAAAATCAAGCCCAGAAAGTGGTAGCTGTATATTTGAAGTAAGAAAATGTTATGTATGGATAAGTGAGATGTGTAGTGTTATGTGGGAGTGTTTTGTAGGGATGGCTGTGGAGTTACTTTGTAGTGTGGGATGTGTATAGGACTGTTTCGTAAGGGTGGAAGTATTGAAGGAGTGTTTTGTGGGGGTTGAGGTTGGAGTGTTTTGCAAGGGTGTGTGAGGCATGAAGTTAGATGAACAATAACTGGAGCTCAAAAATCTTCAACGGGCCCAGGAGCAGGATCGCAAATATCCGGTCGTAAATGGACCGGATCCAAAAACCAACAATTTTTTTTTAAATTTCTGTATTTTTGGGAAGCAAGGATGGGAGTGGGGCTGAATGAAATTAAAAGAAAAAACTTTAACTTACATTTACCAAAAAATACACAATGTGGTCTGTTTGCGTCATGATAAGTGAGATAATTTGAAGGTTTCTGCCTAGTCGACCGAAGACTACATACAAAATTTTTAATTATTTTGAGACGAATCATAAATGATTTAGTTAAATGTTTTATATTTGCTTCCGAGGTTTTATTATATATGTGGTCAGTAGTAACAATTTCAAAAAGACTATTGGGGAGTTTGTAAGAATTTACCGGAAACTAACTGCAAAAAGTGATAAAGAAAACGAAATTTAACATGTTACATATAAAACGTTTTAGAGATTCACCTAGAGTAAACTGATTTTAAACGAATTTTTAATGCTCCAAATTTTAAATAGCATTCCTGAAACTAGTATTGAATTGGTAAATGTGTAGCTCTGATGCCTAATAAATACAGTTTTTTTTCTTTAAGATACACAACCTTTAAAAGTGTGTGGTCGATTGGAAGAGGCATTCCTGAGATTTTATATTTTTTATTAACATATTACATTTAAGCACGGAGCACTTGTTCGTCTCGTGCTGGTGGAACACAAACCAATAATAACACAAAACTTTATCATTCACAGCAAAAATTCTCCTCCAAAGTGAGAGGATTCGATAATCAGGCTTATAAAATATATTAAAATAAGTTAAGAGATCTGCAAAATTTTCTGAATTTGTAAAATTGTTAGAATTTAATTGCTATTTCGCAAGTTACATCGATAATCACTACGAAATTTCTTCCCCGCTATTTTAAGGGACTAAAATACGAAATTTTAAACTTCAAGATTAAGCAACCAAATAATATATATACAAGAACTTAACATTTTTAGCATCCGTAATAAAGTTAGAATAATATAATAATGTATACACATTTTTCCCAGGACTGTAATAAAATCAAAATTTATGCAATATACAGAAAATGCAAGCAGTCAGTGCACAACATTTTAAATGATTCCATGCAACTATTTGCATCGAGGTAAAACCAATTACGATACAATGAAAATATAAACCAAAATTCTATTCCCTTTGTTACACCAGATTTTACATCAAGCTCAGACGGCCACAAACAGAAAGATGTTTACTGGCAATGGCAAATGTGTGTTACCTTTAAGTAATGTTTGTAACAACGGAAGTAACCTAATACCACGTAAAGACGTAAGGGAGAAAATAGTAAGCCACTCGATTTAATTGAGGTAATACAATTAATTGAGAAGCTTACAATGTTGCTTATATTTTGCCACTGCCTATGTTCCTTGAAATGAGCTACTTGTGGCTGCAGAAGATATTTTGATTTGAGGAACTGGAGTTGATTTAGTGTCCTCGTAACAATACTGATTACTCCTCCCAGCCCGAGATTTGTATTGCGTCATGTATTATTATAGATAGACAATGACTTGGCACGAAATATTAAGTATGGATTGTGGGATGTAATGTACAGACTTTGAACTGTTTTGATTACATAGTGATGATCGTTTCGGTAACGAAACTTCAGTGATAGAGACGTGCAGTTAAATGGAACCGTTATTCACGATGTTTCGGCAGCACGGTGGGCCTATCTGTTTTTGACTTGATAAAATTCATTGCATAGGCGATGCGTCGCCAATTAAGGTCCCACATAGCCATTTGTCCCCCTTACCATCATGTGGGTATCATACTACTGAAAACTTACCCATCATTATACCAAATTAGTGATAACCAGCTGATAAGAGCACCAAATTGTGAAGTTCAGCAGCAAATTGATAAAGATAGTAGTAAATGGACAATAATATCGGCGACTTCTTAGGTTTAAAGCTTAGAATAACCCTTGGGTCCTTTTTTTTTTACATTATACAAATACAAAATAAAATAATCACGTATTTTTGTTTTTCATTTCACTTTTATTTGTTGCATTTCAGTGTTTATTCTTAACGTTTCGTTGCATTATTTTCTCTTATCATCCTTTAGTACTGAAGTCATCGTTCATTACCTAACCGATTTTTAAGTTCTGCCTAATTTTTTTTAACCTTTCTCTTTATAGCTTTACTATTTATTTACTTTAATTCAGCTTTACTATTTTTGTACATAATGATTCAGTGTCATTTTCATTTGAGTACAATGACAGATAGTTACCCGAGTTGGAGCGAATCCTGGACAAGTATACGCTTAATATTATTTCTTAGCCTCTTGGAATACTATCATGTATACTATTGAGGGTTTATGGCGTTTGTTTTCAGTGTGTGTGTGTGTGTGTGTGTGTGTGTGTGTGTGTGTGTGTGTGTGTGTGTGTGTGTGTGTGCGTGCGTGCGTGCGTGCGCTCATCGGCGTGTGAGTGCGTGAAGGTTAGATGACCTTACTACCAATCCAGGTAAGGCATAGTGTACATGTTGACGAATGTTTGGCCTCTTCCTGATGATTGCTTCACATGTCTTTACTCACTTCACCTACTGGATGGAGAGGGCGAGTAAGATCCCGGAAGGGGAAGAATGGGGAATAGGAAGGAGTAGGAGTAGGTGAGGGTGGGGGAAGAAAGGGAACTGATGTTACACTGGAGAAAGAAAAAGCGGACTTTAGAGTATCGGAAACGGACCTAAGGGATTAAAAGCGAACCTAAGGGATTAAAAGCGAACCTAAGGGATTAAAAGCGAACCTAAGGGATTAAAAGCGAACCTAAGGGATTAAAAGTGAACCTAAGGGATTAAAAGGGAACCTAAGGGATTAAAAGCGAACCAAGGGATTAAAAGCGAACCAAGGGATTAAAAGCGAACCAAGGGATTAAAAGCGAACCTAGGGATTAAAAGCGAACCTAGGGATTAAAAGCGAACCTAGGGATTAAAAGCGAACCTAGGGATTAAAAGCGAACCTAGGGATTAAAAGCGAACCTAGGGAATCGGAAGTGAGCCTAGGGAATCAGAAGTGAGCCTAGGGAATCAGAAGTGAGCCTAGGGAATCAGAAGTGAGCCTAGGGAATCAGAAGTGAGCCTAGGGAATCAGAAGTGAGCCTAGGGAATCAGAAGTGAACCTAGGGAATCAGAAGTGAACCTAGGGAATCAGAAGTGAGCCTAGGGAATCAGAAGTGAACCTAGGGAATCAGAAGTGAGCCTAGGGAATCAGAAGTGAGCCTAGAGAATCAGAAGTGAACCTAGGGAATCAGAAGTGAGCCTAGGGAATCAGAAGTGAACCTAGGGAATCAGAAGTGAACCTAGGGAATCAGAAGTGAACCTAGGGAATCAGAAGAGGACCGAGGGGATCAGAAATAGATAAATTTCCCTACATTACCTTGTCTGACTGAAAGCGTTTCGCCCCATCCTCGTTTCTCTCTTGACAGTTTAGCTTAAACGTTTCATAACACTCTGGACGTATATGGTACCAATGCTTCTATTCAAATGTTTAATACTCACATTATATTTTATTATTGTATAATTCTTAATATGAATTAATAATTATGAATATTTTTTGTTGTTATAATCTAACAATATATATGGTTATTTTCATCTGAATGTTAATAATCTCATTA
>NC_091295.1:32284127-32301627 GCF_038502225.1 Cherax quadricarinatus
CTCTCGCTCCCTGTAATTAGTATCATGCATCAAGTAATGACTTCCCCTGGGTTGCTGACCTGGCGACGGTCGGCGAACTCTCTGACACAAACACACAGGTTCGGATCCTCCTTAAGGAAGTAGAAAGGAGAGAGGGGAAATGTCGAATATCTGAGAGGGGAGATCTTGGGGTCAGTTTGTGGGTTAGATATGATGATGGGTGGTCAGTGGTGAGTTTCCATGGAGTGAGGGGAAAACGTTGTCGTCTCGAGGGGAGAGAGAAGATCCTCCCCTCAGGTTACTAGGACAGTAACCTGAGGGAATATGCGAGTACTTGCGTACGCGTGTATATAACATGATAATTCTCTCTGTTTTACACCAATTGACACTGTCCCCATCCCTTCCCCCTTCCTCTATCCTTCAACCTCTTCCCCTTATCCTCCTCTCCTAGTCAATACTTACCTGACAATGTATGCAAGTACCCTAAAGCACTTCGAGGGCGTGTATGTCATTCTGTAACCATATAACTGAATGGGTATATTCTTTGTCTGCTCCATACCCGGGGCACCTGCATCCCCTGTGAACCCACATCTCATTGTCTGTAAAGCAATTGCAGTGAACCGATGATCTCTAGATCACAATTTTCCCCTGTTCACGTCTATAATCAAACACTGCTGCAGATAATTTATAGAGTTGTTAATGGGCATTATTTCCACCACGCCATACTTGATAGTATCGTGAGAGAGAGAGAGAGAGAGAGAGAGAGAGAGAGAGAGAGAGAGAGAGAGAGAGAGAGAGAGAGTGAATGAGTGAGTGAGTGAGTAAGCAAAAGCAAGAGCGAGCTTCCTCAACAGATTGTTCATGGTCGGAAATAAACTTTATGTACATGCCAGTGTGCATAGGCTTGTAGTACAAAGAAAAAAAAAGCTAATCACAGAGCAGAGGAAATAAACAAAGGGAGTCCGATTCTCATACGGCTTTAATTTTTTTGTATAGATTCTAATTGTTAAGAGGAACAGTAAAAGTTTAGTAGTGAGCAGCAACAGCGTGAGGCCAGAGTGAAGACATTATCTAGGTAGAGAAGCCGCAGAGAATGATACAACATTAGTGGAAGTGGGAGTTTCAAAATAGTCCAGGGCGGACTTATACGTCGTTAACTTTTCATTTCCAATTTATGGGTTTGTTGTGAAAATTTCCAGCCATAGTATTGTGCCGTATTCTTTTATTCATCTACATTCCTTATCCTTACGCCTTGCTTCTTCCTTCCTACTCACCCTCTTATCCCCTTCTCTGCCTCTTCCCTTATCAGTTTCTCCCTACAATTTTTCCTTTCTTCTACTGACGCCCTCCTTCTATTATTCCTCTCCTACAATTCATTTCCTTCCCTTAACCCCCCTCCCCTTTCCGTTCAGTCTTCCCTCATTTCCTAACCCCCATTTTCTCATCTTCCATCTCCTCCCTCCCTCATTCCATCATTATCATCTATGAAGACTGGTCATATATCCTCGAGATATTGCTGAACGTGCTCGATCGGCACATTAGCGCTGTGTTAACGAGGACGATAATGACTAGGACACCTGCCAATGAACGAGAAAAATGAGCCTTATGCGCCTAGGGTAGATGGGCGGCTCTTGCTCGGACACACCGGGTCCGGATGGCACTTGTATTGTTGCTTCTGTTTCTTAGTGATTCACTGAGGAGCACTCAAACTGACAGACTGTCTGTCTGTTTGTGTCTGTCTGAACCTGGCTCAGAAAATGAGTCCTTGATTAGAACGTTTTGGTCACAAGTTTCTAAAGAGCAATAGATTTATTAATTTCTATAAAAAAGTAATTTTGCTTCCTTTTAGTAGTATTTTAGGTAAGTTTTCGAAACGGGAAGACAATTGTTAAAAATGTTGGAAATTGAACTTTGAGTGGAATATTTATTTTAATAATTGTTAAAATCGTGGAATATTAGTTTATCAGCAGCTTTCATAACTATTCCAAATGTGTTCTTTAGTGTACTCACCTGTGAGTACTCAGTTGTGATTTTTCGTGTACTAGTCTGTGGGTACTCGATTGTGATTTTTAGTGTACTCGTCTGTGTGTGGTTAATTAGTTGTTGGTTGCGGGTATCGACTTGGCTCCTGTTTCCTCCTCTTAACTATTTAAGACTCTTTTCACTAATACCCAACATGGCCGGTGTTTTAACATGTAGTATTATGTATCCCGGAAGGAATCCTCTCAAGTGGGTGCCAGAATTATTTTTTTCTTTCTCCCATTGTTTTGTTTTCATATTGTTTAAAACGCGAAGGCTCATCTGATCGGCGTCAAACTTTCCATGTTTGTGTACGGTAACTAGGGCAAGATTCCTGTGACTGTTGGCATATGTAGGGTCCTGTGATCAAAGTTACACGGCTTAGTGGTGCATGGGAAACGTCTAGGCAGCATGTCGAAGTTCTAAGTGTAGTGGTCATGACAGTGAAGCTATGAAATCAGTTTCAACTGTTGCTTTTCGTCCACACAGTGGGCTTGATCTGTTTGTGACTTACCTTTATCTGTTTGTGACAGATAAAGGTAAGTCAATAGTCACTTTATTCTGTATTTGTGCTTAATTTTTTCCATCGTTTCGGTATTTTATACCTTTTATCTTCAGCTGTTGCTGCTGATGGCTTAAAAAGTTTTAGAACTTTGAGGGGTATTTTCACTCCACTACTTCCACTCTTTCCCCTTCTCATGTTCCCTACATCCAGCACACAGCTGATGTGTCCAATTTTTGTTAAATTAATAAAAAAAACAGACGTCCAGCCTCCTCCCTTCACAATATTCCCTACCTCCAGCCTTCTGTACTGTGGTCCTTAACTCCAGCCTAATGTTCTGTGTTCCTTATCTCCAGCCTATGTTCTATGTTCCTTGCCTCCAGCCTCCTGAACCATGTTACTTACCTCCGGTCTCCCGTTCCATGTCTCTCCCTTTCCTATGTTATTTCCTGTACTGTGTTCCTTATCTCCAGCCTCCTGTTCTTTGTTTCTTACCTCCAGCCTTTTGTTCCATGTCTCTGCCTTTCCTATGTTATCTACCTCCAGCCTTCCCCTCTCTCATTAACCTACGTGTTCACTAGATTACCGATGCTGACGTGGCTTCCATAGCGTTTCTACTCACCTTTCCCCTCCCCCCTTTCCGTCCGCACCCCTTTTCGAGCTCGCTCACCTTCTCTCCGTCTATCTCTACGCTCGGTTGCTTTCTCCCCATTTTTTCCCTTTCTCTTTGGTTTGGTTAATTACCCCCACTTCTCATTCCTTCTTCTATCCCTTGGTGAATATTCCTTCGATCTCGCTCGTTTCTTCTTCGGTCTCGCTCGCTTCTTCTTCGGTCTCGCTCGTTTCTTTTTCGGTCTCGCTCGTTCCTCCCTCGATCTCGTTCGTTCCTCCTTCGTCTTCCTACCTCGCCCTTTTATTCATATCCTCTTTGCCCAGGTTAGCTCTTTCCTCATACGCCCTGTGCACTGTGTTGGCCCAGGACCAGCATGCATCTGTCGAGTCTGGTTCAGAAGGGCTAGATGTTGTTACCCACTATCCACACCCGACACAAGGACTTCTGTTGGTGCGCAGCACATGTCCGAGTTTCTGGCAATGAACAGGTGAATGTTGACGCAGAAAATGACATATCGAGCCGGCTCTATATTAAATCTTCTGCTTAGGTAACCTCGTAGGCCACATGGGTATGCGCTGTGGGAAGTAGCAGGCCAGGAGAGCCCTAGTGACTTGCAGCAAACTGTACAGGGTCGCAGTCCTTCCAAAAGAATCGACACTGGAAGCCTAATAGTTGTATATCAATATATATATTATAAATAAAAAGGCACAAAATACCGTGAGTGGAACAATACACACATAACCAGCACATAGGAAAAAGAAATTATGACGACGATTCGGTCCGACTTGGGACATTGATAATGGTCGAAGGACTGAAACGTCGTCATAAGTTTCTTTCTCCTGTGTGCTGGTTATTCGAGTAATATATATTATCTCTGTATTGAATTGAGAAAGTCACTGGTTGGCGAAAAGTCCTCAAATGAAAATATCCAAGTGTTGCATAAGCGTTTAATTTCATATTACCTGTAAACAGAGAGAGAGAGAGAGAGAGAGAGAGAGAGAGAGAGAGAGAGAGAGAGAGAGAGAGAGAGAGAGAGAGAGAGAGAGAGATATTCCTCACCCATATTTACCGGCTTGAAGGTGGTTCTACTGCCTCTGTGAAGCTTGGTGCCTACTGCTGATTGTTTCTATTGTGTCCATGAGACTTCTGAAAGGAATTCAATGCGTTTCTACCTGCGACTTCTGAAATGACGACTTCAATGCGCTTCTGGATGCGGCCTCTGAAATGATGCATTCAATGCATTTTTGCATGCATTTTTGCAATGCGTTTCTGCATGCGGTTTCTGAAGTGACAAATTCAATGCGTTTGCTAATAACCGATTCAGTAGACTTTTGCGTGTTTTTCTAGTCTGTTTTTTTGTTTAACTGGCGCGTTCATTTTACCTGAAATTGTCTTATTAGCGTGTGAATGATTGTTTTGTCTGGGGAAGGTATTGTTTTATCTGGAGAAAGGTATTGTTTTACATGTGGAAGGTATTGTTTTGCCTGGGGAAGGTATTGTTTTGCCTGGGGAAGGTATTGTTTTGCCTGGGGAAGGTATTGTTTTGCCTGGGGAAGGTATTGTTTTGCCTGGGGAAGGTATTGTTTTACCTGGGGAAGGTATTCTTTTGCCTGGGGAAGGTTTTTTTTTACCTGGGGGAAGATATTGTTTTGCCTGGGGAAGGTGTTTTTTCCTCTAGGGGAAGGTATTGTTTTGCCTGGGGAAGGTATTGTTTTGCTTGGGGAAGGTAATGTTTTGCCTGGGGGAAGATACTGTTTTGCCTAAGGGAAGGTATTGTTTTGCCTGAGGGAAGGTATTGTTTTGCCTGAGGGAAGGTATTGTTTTGCCTGAGGGAAGGTATTGTTTTGCCTGAGGGAAGGTATTGTTTTGCCTGGGGAAGGTATTGCTTTTGCCTGAGGGAAGGTATTGTTTTTGCCTGAGGGAAGGTATTATTTTGCCTTAGGGAAGGTATTGTTTTGCCTGGGGGAAGGTATTGTTTTTACCTGGGGAAGGTATTATTTTGCCTTAGGGAAGGTATTGTTTTGCCTGGGGGAAGGTATTGTTTTGCCTGAGGGAAGGTATTGTTTTGCCTGGGGAAGGTATTGTTTTTACCTGGGGAAGGTATTATTTTGCCTTAGGGAAGGTATTGTTTTGCCTGGGGGAAGGTATTGTTTTTGCCTGGGGGAAGGTATTGTTTTGCCTGGGGAAGGTATTGTTTTGCCTGGGGGAAGGTATTGTTTTGCCTGGGGGAAGGTATTGTTTTGCCTGGGGAAGGTATTGTTTTGCCTGGGGGAAGGTATTGTTTTGCCTGGGGGAAGGTCTTGTTTTGCTTGAGGGAAGGTATTGTTTTGCTTGGGGAAGGTATTGTTTTTACATGTGGAAGGTATTTTTAAGTGAAGGAAGGTATTGTTTTTGCCTGGGGGAAAGTATTGTTTTTGCCTGGGGAAGGTATTGTTTTGCCTGGGGAAGGTATTGTTTTGCCTGGGGGAAGGCATTGTTTTGCCTGGGGGAAGGTATTGTTTTGCCTGGGGGAAGGTATTGTTTTGCCTGAGGGAAGGTATTGTTTTGCCTGGGGGAAAGTATTGTTTTGTCTGGGGAAGGCATTGTTTTGCCTGGGGAAGGTATTGTTTTGCCTGGGGGAAGGTATTGCTTTGCCTGGGGGAAGGTATTGCTTTGCCTGGGGGAAGGTATTGTTTTTGCCTGGGGGAAGGTATTGTTTTGCCTGGGGGAAGGTATTGCTTTTGCCTGGGGAAAGGTATTGCTTTTGCCTGGGGGAAGGTATTGTTTTGTCTGGGGAAGGCATTGTTTTGCCTGGGGGAAGGTATTGCTTTTGCCTGGGGAAGGTATTGTTTTGCCTGGGGGAAGGTATTGCTTTGCCTGGGGGAAGGTATTGCTTTTGAGTGCGAGAAGGTATTGCTTTTGCCTGGCGGAAGGTATTGTTTTGCCTGGGGGAAGGTATTGTTTTGCCTGGCGGAAGGTATTGTTTTGCCTGGGGGAAGGTATTGTTTTGCCTGAGGGAAGGTATTGTTTTGCCTGAGGGAAGGTATTCTTTTGCCTGGGGGAAGGTATTGTTTTGCCTGTGGGAAGGCATTGTTTTGCCTGAGGGAAGGTATTGTTTTACTTGAGGGAAGGTATTGTTTTGCCTGGGTGAAGGTATTGTTTTGCCTGGGTGAAGATATTGTTTTGCCTGGGTGAAGGTATTGTTTTGCCTGGGTGAAGGTATTGTTTTGCCTGAGGGAAGGTATTGTTTTGCCTGGGGGAAGGTATTGTTTTGCCTAGGGGAAGGTATTGTTTTGCTTAGGGGAAGGTATTGTTTTGCCTGGGGGAAGGTATTGTTTTCCTTGTGGGAAGGTATTGTTTTGCCTGGGGGAAGGTATGTTTTGCCTGGGGAAGGTATGTTTTGCCTGGGGGAAGGTTTGTTTTGCCTGGGGGAAGGTATTGTTTTGCCTGGGGGAAGGTATTGTTTGCCTGGGGGGAAGGTATTGTTTTGCCTGGGGGGAAGGTATTGTTTTGCCTGGGGGAAGGTCTTGTTTTGCCTGGGGGGAAGGTATTGTTTTGCCTGGGGAAGGTATTGTTTTGCCTTGGGGGATGGTATTGTTATGCCTGGGGAAGGTATTGTTTTGCCTGGGGGGATAAGGTATTGTTTTGCTTGAGGGAAGGTATTGTTTTGCCTGGGGGGAAGTTATTGTTTTGCCTGGGGGGAAGGTATTGTTTTGCCTGTGGAAGGTATTGTTTTGCCTGGGGGGAAGGTATTGTTTTGCCTGGGGAAAGTATTGTTTTGCCTGGGGGAAGGTATTGTTTTACCTGGGGGGAAAGTATTGTTTTGCCCGGGGAAGGTATTGTTTTGCTTGAGGGAAGGTAATGTTTTGCCTGGGAGGATAAGGTATTGTTTTGCTTGGGGGAAGGTATTGATTTGCCTGGGGGGAAGGTATTGTTTTGCCTGGGGAAAGTATTGTTTTGCCTGGGGGAAGGTATTGTTTTACCTGGGGGAAGGTATTGTTTTGCCTGGGGAAGGTATTGTTTTGCCTGGGGGAAGGTATTGTTTTGCCTGGGGGAAGGTATTGTTTTGCCTGGGGTAAGGTATTGTTTTGCCTGGGGGAAGGTATATTTAGCCTGGGGGAAAGTATTGTTTTGCCTGGGGGAAGGTATTGTTTTGCCTGGGGGAAGGTATTGTTTTGCCTGGGGGGGAAGGTATTGTTTTACCTGGGGGTAAGGTATTGTTTTGCCTGGGGGGGAAGGTATTGTTTTGCCTGGGGGAAGGTATTGTTTTGCTTGAGGGAAGGAATTGTTTTGCCTGAGGGAAGATATTGTTTTTGTCTGGGGTAAGGTAATGTTTTGCCTGTGGGAAGGCATTGTTTTGCCTGAGGGAAGGTATTGTTTTTGCCTGGGGAAGGTATTGTTTTGCTTTAGGGAAGGTATTGTTTTGCCTGGGGGAAGGTATTGTTTTTCCTTGAGGGAAGGTATTGTTTTGCTTGGGGAAGGTATTGTTTTACATTTGGAAGGTATTTTTCTTTTACCTGGGGAAGGTATTATTTTGCCTGGGGAAGGTATTGTTTTACTTGTGGAAGGTATTTTTAAGTGAAGGAAGGTATTGTTCTTGCCTGGGGAAAGGTATTGTTTTTGCCTGGGGAAGGTATTGTTTTGCCTGGGGGAAGGTATTGTTTTGCCTGGGGGAAGGTATTGTTTTGCCTGGGGGGAAGGTATTGTTTTGCCTGGGGAAGGTATTGTTTTGCCTGGGGGAAGGTATTGTTTTGCCTGGGGGGAAGGTATTGTTTTGCCTGGGGAAGGTATTGTTTTGCCTTGGGGGAAGGTATTGTTATGCCTGGGGAAGGTATTGTTTTGCCTGGGGGGATAAGGTATTGTTTTGCTTGAGGGAAGGTATTGTTTTGCCTGGGGGGAAGTTATTGTTTTGCCTGGGGGGAAGGTATTGTTTTGCCTGGGGAAGGTATTGTTTTGCCTGGGGGGAAGGTATTGTTTTGCCTGGGGAAAGTATTGTTTTGCCTGGGGGAAGGTATTGTTTTACCTGGGGGGAAAGTATTGTTTTGCCCGGGGAAGGTATTGTTTTGCTTGAGGGAAGGTAATGTTTTGCCTGGGGGGATAAGGTATTGTTTTGCTTGGGGGAAGGTATTGATTTGCCTGGGGGGAAGGTATTGTTTTGCCTGGGGAAAGTATTGTTTTGCCTGGGGGAAGGTATTGTTTTACCTGGGGGAAGGTATTGTTTTGCCTGGGGAAGGTATTGTTTTGCATGGGGGAAGGTATTGTTTTGCCTGGGGGAAGGTATTGTTTTGCCTGGGGAAAGGTATTGTTTTGCCTGGGGGAAGGTATTGTTTTGCCTGGGGGAAGGTATTGTTTTGCCTGGGGAAAGGTATTGTTTTGCCTGGGGAAGGTATTGTTTTGCATGGGGGAAAGTATTGTTTTGCCTGGGGGAAGGTATTGTTTTGCCTGGGGGAAGGTATTGTTTTGCCTGGGGGGGAAGGTATTGTTTTACCTGGGGGTAAGGTATTGTTTTGCCTGGGGGGGAAGGTATTGTTTTGCCTGGGGGAAGGTATTGTTTTGCTTGAGGGAAGGAATTGTTTTGCCTGAGGGAAGATATTGTTTTTGTCTGGGGTAAGGTAATGTTTTGCCTGTGGGAAGGCATTGTTTTGCCTGAGGGAAGGTATTGTTTTTGCCTGGGGAAGGTATTGTTTTGCTTTAGGGAAGGTATTGTTTTGCCTGGGGGAAGGTATTGTTTTTCCTTGAGGGAAGGTATTGTTTTGCTTGGGGAAGGTATTGTTTTACATTTGGAAGGTATTTTTCTTTTACCTGGGGAAGGTATTATTTTGCCTGGGGAAGGTATTGTTTTACTTGTGGAAGGTATTTTTAAGTGAAGGAAGATATTGTTCTTGCCTGGGGAAAGGTATTGTTTTTGCCTGGGGAAGGTATTGTTTTGCCTGGGGGAAGGTATTGTTTTGCCTGGGGGAAGGTATTGTTTTGCCTGGGGGAAGGTATTGTTTTGCCTGGGGAAAGGTATTGTTTTGCCTGGGGGAAGGTATTGTTTTGCCTGGGGGAAGGTATTTTTTTTGCCTGGGAGAAGGTATTGTTTTGCCTGGGGGAAGGTACTGTTTTGCCTGGAGGAAGGTATTGCTTTGCCTGAGGGAAGGTATTGTTTTGCCTACGGGAAGGTATTGCTTTTACCTGGGGGAAGGTATTGCTTTTGCCTGGGGGAAGGTATTGCTTTTGCCTGGGGGAAGGTATTGCTTTTGCCTGGGGGAAGGTATTGTTTTGCCTGGGGGAAGGTATTGTTTTTGCCTGGGGGAAGGTATTGTTTTGCCTGGGGGAAGGTATTGTTTTGCCTGGGGGAAGGTATTGTTTTGCCTGTGGGAAGGCATTGTTTTGCCTGAAGGAAGGCATTGTTTTTGCCCCGGGGAAGGTATTGTTTTGCCTGAGGGAAGGTATTGTTTTACTTGATGGAAGGTATTGTTTTGCCTGGGTGAAGGTATTGTTTTGCCTGGGTGAAGGTATTGTTTTGCCTGGGTGAAGGTATTGTTTTGCCTGAGGGAAGGTATTGTTTTGCCTGGGGGGAAGGTATTGTTTTGCCTGTGGGAAGGTATTGTTTTGCCTGGGGGAAGGTATTGTTTTGCCTGGGGGAAAGTATTGTTTTGCCTGGGGGAAGGTATTGTTTTACCTGGGGGAAGGTATTGTTTTGCCTGGGGGAAGGTATTGTTTTGCCTGGGGGAAGGTATTGTTTTGCCTGGGGGAAGGTATTGTTTTGCCTGGGGGAAGGTATTGTTTTGCCTGGGGGAAGGTATTGTTTTTCCTGGGGGGAAGGTTTTGTTTTACCTGGGGGAAGGTATTGTTTTGCCTGGGGGAAGGTATTGTTTTGCCTGGGGGGGAAGGTATTGTTTTGCCTGGGGAAGGTATTGTTTTGCCTGGGGGAAGGTATTGTTTTGCCTGCGGGAAGGTATTGTTTTACCTGGGGGAAGGTATTGTTTTACCTGGGGGGAAGGTATTGTTTTACCTGGGGGAAGGTATTGTTTTACCTGGGGGAAGGTATTGTTTTACCTGGGGGAAGGTATTGTTTTACCTGGGGTAAGGTATTGTTTTACCTGGGGGGAAGGTATTGTTTTACCTGGGGGGAAGGTATTGTTTTACCTGGGGTAAGGTATTGTTTTACCTGGGGGGAAGGTATTGTTTTACCTGGGGGAAGGTATTGTTTTACCTGGGGGAAGGTATTGTTTTACCTGGGGGAAGGTATTGTTTTACCTGGGGGAAGGTATTGTTTTACCTGGGGGAAGGTATTGTTTTACCTGGGGGAAGGTATTGTTTTACCTGGGGGAAGGTATTGTTTTACCTGGGGGGAAGGTATTGTTTTACCTGGGGGGAAGGTATTGTTTTACCTGGGGGAAAGGTATTGTTTTACCTGGGGGGAAGGTATTGTTTTACCTGGGGGGAAGGTATTGTTTTACCTGGGGGGAAGGTATTGTTTTACCTGGGGGGAAGGTATTGTTTTACCTGGGGGGAAGGTATTGTTTTACCTGGGGGGAAGGTATTGTTTTACCTGGGGGAAGGTATTTTTTTTACCTGGGGGAAGGTATTGTTTTACCTGGGGGAAGGTATTGTTTTACCTGGGGGAAGGTATTGTTTTACCTGGGGGAAGGTATTGTTTTACCTGGGGGAAGGTATTGTTTTACCTGGGGGAAGGTATTGTTTTACCTGGGGGAAGGTATTGTTTTACCTGGGGGAAGGTATTGTTTTACCTGGGGGGAGGTATTGTTTTACCTGGCGGAAGGTATTGTTTTACCTGGGGGAAGGTATTGTTTTACCTGGGGGAAGGTATTGTTTTGCCTGGGGGAAGGTATTGTTTTGCCTGGGGGAAGGTATTGTTTTGCCTGGGTGAAGGTATTGTTTTACCTGGGGGAAGGTATTGTTTTACCTGGGGGAAGGTATTGTTTTACCTGGGGGAAGGTATTGTTTTACCTGGGGGAAGGTGTTGTTTTACCTGGGGGAAGGTGTTGTTTTACCTGGGGGAAGGTGTTGTTTTACCTGGGGGAAGGTATTGTTTTACCTGGGGGAAGGTATTGTTTTACCTGGGGGAAGGTATTGTTTTACCTGGGGGAAGGTATTGTTTTACCTGGGGGAAGGTATTGTTTTACCTGGGGGGAAGGGATTGTTTTACCTGGGGGAAGGTATTGTTTTACCTGGGGGGAAGGTATTGTTTTGCCTGGGGGAAGGTATTGTTTTGCCTGGGGGAAGGTATTGTTTTACCTGGGGGAAGGTATTTTTTTACCTGGGGGAAGTTATTGTTTTACCTGGGGGAAGGTATTGTTTTACCTGGGGGGTAGGTTTTGTTTTACCTGGGGGAAGGTTTTGGTTTACCGGGGGGGAAGGTATTGTTTTACCTGGGGGAAGGTATTGTTTTACCTGGGGGAAGGTATTGTTTTACCTGGGGGAAGGTATTGTTTTACCTGGGGGAAGGTATTGTTTTACCTGGGGGGAAGATATTGTTTTACCTGGGGAAGGTATTGTTTTACCTGGGGGAAGGTATTGTTTTACCTGGGGAAGGTATTGTTTTACCTGGGGCGAAGGTATTGTTTTGCCTGGGGGAAGGTATTGTTTTGCCTGCGGGAAGGTATTGTTTTACCTGGGGGAAGGTATTGTTTTACCTGGGGGAAGGTATTGTTTTACCTGGGGGAAGGTATTGTTTTACCTGGGGGGAAGGTATTGTTTTACCTGGGGGAAGGTATTGTTTTACCTGGGGGAAGGTATTGTTTTACCTGGGGGAAGGTATTGTTTTACCTGGGGGGAAGGTATTGTTTTACCTGGGGAAGGTATTGTTTTACCTGGGGGAAGGTATTGTTTTACCTGGGGGAAGGTATTGTTTTATCTGGGGGAAGGTATTGTTTTACCTGGGAGAAGGTATTGTTTTACCTGGGGGGAAGGTATTGTTTTACCTGGGGGAAGGTATTGTTTTACCTGGGGGAAGGTATTGTTTTACCTGGGGGAAGGTATTGTTTTACCTGGGGGAAGGTATTGTTTTACCTGGGGGAAGGTATTGTTTTACCTGGGGGAAGGTATTGTTTTCCCGGGGGGAAGGTATTGTTTTACCTGGGGGAAGGTATTGTTTTACCTGGGGGGAAGGTATTGTTTTACCTGGGGGAAGGTATTGTTTTACCTGGGGGAAGGTATTGTTTTACCTGGGGGGAAGGTCTTGTTTTACCTGGGGGAAGGTAGTGTTTTACCTGGGGGAAGGTACTGTTTTACCTGGGGGAAGGTATTGTTTTACCTGGGGGAAGGTATTGTTTTACCTGGGGGGAAGGTATTGTTTTACCTGGGTGAAGGTATTGTTTTACCTGGGGGAAGGTACTGTTTTACCTGGGGGAAGGTATTGTTTTACCTGGGGGAAGGTATTGTTTTACCTGGGGGAAGGTACTGTTTTACCTGGGGGAAGGTATGGTTTTCCCTGGGGGAAGGTATTGTTTTACCTGGGGGAAGGTATTGTTTTACCTGGGGGAAGGTATTGTTTTACCTGGGGGAAGGTATTGTTTTACCTGGGGGAAGGTACTGTTTTACCTGGGGGAAGGTACTGTTTTACCTGGGGGAAGGTATTGTTTTACCTGGGGGAAGGTACTGTTTTACCTGGGGGAAGGTATTGTTTTACCTGGGGGAAGGTATTGTTTTACCTGGGGGAAGGTATTGTTTTACCTGGGGGAAGGTATTGTTTTACCTGGGGGAAGGTATTGTTTTACCTGGGGGAAGGTACTGTTTTACCTGGGGGAAGGTACTGTTTTACCTGGGGGAAGGTACTGTTTTACCTGGGGGAAGGTATTGTTTTACCTGGGGGGAAGGTATTGTTTTACCTGGGGGAAGGTATTGTTTTACCTGGGGGAAGGTATTGTTTTACCTGGGGGAAGGTATTGTTTTACCTGGGGGGAAGGTATTGTTTTACCTGGGGGAAGGTATTGATTTACCTTGAGTGGTTTGCGTGCAAGCTAGTGTGGAACTTTTTAATTACATAGAGCACTAAATAAAATTTTCTTCTTGGTGCTATATAAGTTTTTTTTTTTTTTTTTTTTTTTACATTTTCTTTCATCTTCCCCATTCGTGTTTTGTCTCGTCTTCATGTTTTTCCGCCATGTCCCTCCTTCGCTTCTTCTGTTTTGTATATAGTTTCTCTCTCTATTGCCGCTGTCTCTTCTTCGTTGCTTGTCACCTGTCTCGCCTCTTCCCTCAATTTTCCTTCCTTTTGCCCCTCGTTCTGGTTTTCCCTCTTTCTAATTTCCACTCTTTGGTATTTTGTTTTCTCTCATGGTTCCGTTCGTCCTTTCCCATGGCTTTGTTTCTCTCAAGATTTTTCACTCTCGTCCACACCCCATGGTTTCGTTCGCTTCCCTATTCCCTTTTTCCTTTCTTCTCCCCCCGTTTGTCTGAGTCTCCTGTTTCACTCTTCCCCCGTCTATTTCACTCTTACCTCATCCGTTTTACTTCATTCTTCCTTTTTCACTCTTCATCTGTTTCAAATTTCCCCCTATTCTTTGATTGTGCCTTAACGCTCTCTCGCCTCTTTCTTCTCTCTCCTCTCTCTCCCCTCTCCTCTCCCCTCTCCCCTCTCCTCTCCCCTCTCCTCTCTCTCCCCTCTCCTCTCTCTCCCCTCTCCTCTCTCTCCCCTCTCCTCTCTCTCCCCTCTCCTCTCTCTCCCCTCTCCTCTCTCTCCCCTCTCCTCTCTCTCCCCTCTCCTCTCTCTCCCCTCTCCTCTCTCTCCCCTCTCCTCTCTCTCCCCTCTCCTCTCTCTCCCCTCTCCTCTCTCTCCCCTCTGACCCTCGGTTTCAATTTGACCTTTCTCCGTTTTGTTTTGCCCCCTACTTTTTAACCACTCTCGTGTGTGCGTGTACATGTGTGTGCCGTAGTGTTTGCGTGTGTGCGCGTGCTAGTGTTTGCGTGTGCGCGCGCGATTGTGATTACTGTGAAGAAAGAATTTATTTGTTTTATCGAGGGACGAATTCCAGCTCTTATTGAATTAGTTTTCCCAATGTTTAATGGCGATTTGTTTGAATGTCTGAGAACTGTTTAGAATTTGACCCAACAGCTACACACACACACACGTGCACGTACCCACGCACACGTACACAAACACATGACTCAACCACATTCACGACTCAACAAAACTTACATTCATTGGATTTACGTTTTGTTTACCATTCACACGAGGATTATAAATCATTCTCGGTGTTCTTTAGTCTCAAAACCACACTGCTGGTCAGGAAGGCTAGAATTTATCACTAGCTTAACATTTTTTCCTCAAACAATCCCTGGGACTGACTCCCGTGGTCGTCCCCTTGTTGCGAGACCGATACAAGTTAAACGCCAGTTCGCTTCTGTTCTTATCGGCAGCGCGAGAATAAGGGTTTAATTCCCAGTGTATTCAGTTTTATTTTTTCTCGCGTGAAGGGTGAGAAAGATTTTTAATCTCGCTTGTAATGGACGCTGTTTCTATTTCTATCGTTGCATGAATGGTATACAGTACCGACAGTTTGAAGAATTAAACGCATGCACAACATCTGGGTATCTTTATTTGAAGACGTTTCGCCATCCAGTGGCTTTATCAATACAAATTCCTTTATATTGTATTCATAAAGCCAATAATAATACAAATTCCTTGAATTTGTATAGATAAAGCCACTGGATGGCGGAACGTGTACAAATAAAGATACTCAGAAGTTCAACATGTGGCTAATTCTTTATCTGGAAGAATTCCAGCTCTTGTAACTGGTTGTAGAGCAACCAGTTAAGTTACACTTTCCTGGGGCTGACCAATGTAATGACGTCCAACAAAAGTAAATCAGAAAATATTACTTTACGAGTAGTTGTAGATCACACACACACACACACACACACACACACACACACACACACACACACACACACACACACACACACACACACACACACACACGAAGAAAGGTTAAGGGAAACTGGCCTGACGACACTGGACAGGAGGGTCAGGGAAGACATGATAACGACATATGAAATACTGCGCTGAATAGACAAGGTGGACAGAGACGGGATGTTCCAGAGATGGGACACAGAAACTAGGGGTCACAACTGGAAGATGAAGACTCAGATGAGTCAAAGGGATGTTAGGAAGTATTCTTCAGTCACAGAGTTGTCAGGAAGTGGAAGATCCTAGAAAGTGACGTAGTGGAGGCGGGAACCATACGTAGTTTTAAGATGAGGTTTGATAAAGCTCATGGAGCAGGGGGAGAGAGGACCTAGTAGCAATCAGTGAAGAGGCGTTGCCAGGAGCTATGAATCGACCCCTGCAACCACAAATAGGTGAGTACAAATAGGTGAGTATACACACACGGACCCAGACGTCAGGCGACTTTTTTTAAGCGTCAGCATTTACAAATAATATTAAAGAAAAAGTGCACTGTGTACAGTACATAGAAGAGCATCGCATAAAACCCAAAGACACGGTGATTCCTGTTTTGCTCAGGCAATAAGTGTAAACCAGATGGTGTAAATCTTAGTTTTAATGTGGTTGTGTGTTATGTCCTTGTGCATGATTTAGCAAGCACTTAATCGAGTTGATGAGTGAGGAGAGGAAGGTTAGGGATGGGAAAAGATGGGAAGACGGAAGGGGAGGGATGAGAAGACGGCAGAGAAGTGTGGAAAAGGGACACTTGTGTACAACTCAGGACATTTATTAAAGGAAACGTTTCACCACGAGTGGCTTCATCAGTCCTAATAAGGGACTGATGAAGCCACTCGTGGCAAAACGTTTGATTCGATAATTGTTCTGAACTGTATGTACGCAAGTGTTCTTTTCCACATTTTGTCGGTACCATCATACCATTCACAGTGGGAGACGGGAGTGGGAAAACTGAAGGGAAGAGAAAAGGGAGGGATTAGGTAACATAAGAGAAGGAAAAAAAAATAATTTTAGGAGTATTTCTTGAATTAAAATCAAATTCAGAATATTTGCTTACGGTGTCTGGCACAGCATTTTCACTCGAAAAGCTATCTTGGCATATCACATTAATTATTATACTTTACATTTCTTTAAGTCTCTATCTTTACATTCCTCAGCAACTGGTCAGACACACACTGTACGAAGAAATGACCATAAGGCTGACCACATATTTTCATTTAGTTTGATCACTGTGTATTTTATATACCAAGCTGCCAGAAGTACTTGTAACAAAGCCGCCCAAGCCTGGCTGTAACAACTTCAGTCAGTCTGTTTGCACTGCACGTTAGAGTTAGTAGTGTAATCAACTTCTAACTGCATGCTATGTAACTTCGATTCATTATTTACTTCCTAAAACTATTTCTTATGCTTGACACAGATATTCCAAAGGTATATCTAACTTTTTCCTTCAGGGGTACTTTTTTGGGTTATAGTAGGTAATTTGCACTATATTATAATTGCACTTATGTGTACCTGTGTCTAAATATACTTATTCATTGGCTAATTTATCAGTTTTACCGTCTACGAGTTTAATGTTTGATGGAATCCGTAAGATTTGTACAGTAATTTCTTTCACTACCTTTTGAATATCTGTAAATATCTGTAAATGTTGCCAGTGGTGACACAGAATTAATAATGGTCAAATAGAGGGAAAAACGTACGGGGAAAACAGAAAGCATGAAAGGAATCGGTAGGTGCGAGGAGGAGGAGGAGGAGGAGGAGGAGGACGGGACAGGGGGTTTGGAAAGGAGAAAAGTGAAAAATATAAAGCTATATTACTAATGGGACCCCTTAATAGCAGTGATGGTGAAAGTCAAGATAGAGAAGGATGGAGGAAGGAAAGGAGGGAGGGATGGATGGAGGGAGGAGAGGAGGATGGGAGGAGGAGAAGGTATCGAAATCTTGAAGATTTAATGAAATTATTAATAAATGTTAATGGACCGCTATTAGAGGCAGGAATGTGGAGCCTCCACTCCTTACACTGATTGATCTAAACGAGTTTAGCGCTTCATGAAACAATACAATGGTTGAGAAAAGAGAGGAGAAAACTGTGTGGGGTTTGAGTGTAGAAGAGAGCTGATGGAAAGATAGAGGAGCATGACAGAAGCAGTACGAAGCGAAAGATGTGCAATGTGTATAGGAAGAGAAAAGGCTGATAATAAACTAGAAAAAGGAATATGAGTGGCGAGATAGAGAATTAAAGTAATGAAAAGAAAGATGACACAGGAAACATTATAGAAGACCTCGTTGTCTGTATCGAGAATATCTGCAGAGGAAGAAGAGACTACGTTGAAGATTGAAGATTAAATATTTTTATTTCTTTGCAATGTTTACAATGTGTGATTGCAATTTTGATTTGTTAAGTACAAAGAAAGTCATTATCGCGCTGGGGCATTTCGGGCGTATCATTACGTCTGTATAGACAAATGAGGTCAGGACAGTAGATCCTTCAGGTACACTG
>NC_091295.1:32324127-32326627 GCF_038502225.1 Cherax quadricarinatus
GTTTATATTCTGTAATATAGTTTTATCTTACCATTGTTCGAGTGTATGGGTATATTAATTTGTAACCAAAAGCACTGAGTAAATTAATAGATATTTCAGAGCTTTGTAAGAGTAACTTCCATCTAGAGAGAAGCAGAGGTAACTAGACTGTAGAAATTTCCTTCAGCAGATCCTCAATATAATTACTATGAGTTCTGTTGTTTACCTTCCCCATGTAACCCTTTCTCGAGATTATCTTCCAATACCTTTATCACCTCGTGAGCATAAAACCCCCATTTACCACCTTACCCTGCAACTCCTTTACCACCTTACCCTGCAACCCCTTTACCACCTCACCCTGCCACCCCTTTACCACCTCACCCTGCCACCCCTTTACCACCTCACCCTGCCACCCCTTTACCACCTCACCCTGCCACCCCTTTACCACCTCACCCTGCAACCCCTTTACCACCTCAGTCTGAAACCTCTTCAACACTTCAGTCTCTGTTTTTCACTCTTTCATCAAACTCCTTCGACGTCTCGCCCAATCCCGTCACCTAGGCCTCTTCACAAACGTCTTCCCTTCACAACCCCTTCCCTTCGCCCCTTGAGCCACTTCCCTTCATCTGCGTCGCGTGACCTTCTGCGAAATATTAATAAAGCCATTTTTTTGTGATTATCTTGGAGGCGTGACGCTAATTGTGACGTCTCGTCCCGTCTTGGTGCTGATGGTGGGCGTCCCATCTTGGTACTGGTGATGAGGTGTTGGTGAGGTAGGACGTCCAGTTTTGATCATTCTGATAATCTCATCCTGGAGGAGTGTTGATGATTATCCCGTTGTGAGGGACAGTCGTAGGGGGCGTCCAGTCTTAGTTGTGGGCATCCCATTTTGATGGAGGTGGTGGTTGTATTGGGTGTCCCTTCTTGATGGTGGTAGAGGGAGTCACGTCTTAATGATGGGGTGGTGGACGTCTAATAATGATGGTGGGGAAGCGTCCCGTCTTGGTGATTTTTCACATTATCACGAAGCCGAACATTGTTCCTTGTACACTTCGTTGATAATGTGAGATCACGAAAGCGCTTAGATTTTCATAATTTTTTTTGCATGCATGCATTATATATATATATATATATATATATATATATATATATATATATATATATAGAGAGAGAGAGAGAGAGAGAGAGAGAGAGAGAGAGAGAGAGAGAGAGAGTATTTATATAAGTATGTCGTGCCAAATAAGTAAAACTGGTCAGTTATTAAAAACTCGTTTAAAATTAAGTCCTTTCTGAAATTTTCTCTTATACCTTTAAAGAAATATTTTTTTTTCATATATGTTCATGTAAAAATTAATAATTTTGTACCAGAAGAACCTTAGGAAATTTACCTAACCTTATTATAACAAGCGCAATTTAATTTAGCCAAATCCAACTAAATAAATTTGTGCGTGTACGCGCATCTCTTTGTATATCTTGTAGTTCAGTATAAAGTCAGGTTCATCTGCAGTTCCAGAAAAATAGGAATTCAGTGATATACTATAATTCCTAAATATCACGTTTACGTATTCCTTTTTCACTTTCTTTTCGCTTTCTCTTTCTTGCGCATTTCCTGATCGTTTCCTCCGAGCACCCGTCTGAGGCAGCTCTATCAGAACAGGTGTTCATGCTGTTCCCTCGGTCATCTCACTTGTATTCCTGGGTAAAGGCACAAAATATCAATAAATGTGAATTTGGACACATGTGGAGGCATTCACCTCATGTACTCCATGTATTCACTTCACCCACCCACCCACTTTCGAGAGGAAAGTATGAACGGTTCAGGATGGGGCGAAACGTTCTCTGAATGGTTTGTCGTTTGTGAATTGTGATTCTTGTTCATCCACCTTCCCACGCAATTATCAGTCATCCTCCTTATTCAACTCACACTCCTATTTTCACCCCACTCACCAACCCAGCCTACTCATCCTCCCGAGTTTCAACACTTTCCTATCCATTTTCCCAGTCACTCCTAGTTAAGATAGTCATGTGTCTCCTCGTTATATACTGTTTAGCACTGGAATATCTCGTCATAATGGACCAAGTTTAACGGCAGCCACACCAAACTTTGCCAGCTTTAATGGTCATCTAATGCACATAATGGGCGGCCGTCGTTGGTGCTGGGTCTGTAGTGGTAGGTGGGTAATTGTGGTGGTTGTCGTGGGCGGTGGGAATTTGCAGTGGGTGTGTAGCTGTAGTCAGTGGTGGGTGAATGTGTTGGTGAGCTTGACATGCGGTGCAGTATTATGCACTGTAGGTAGTGTTGGCTAAGAGGTTCGTTGTGTTGCAACTTAATATGTCAGGAAGCTGTAGCAATAATCGACATGTTCAGTTTCTCTTAGGTTAGTTAATCTTGCACAACCTAAGGTCAAATCTACTATAGCTTTTTCTATCATCAAATATATTTTTTTTCGTGTTGTACCGAGTTATTTTCGCAAAGTTAACGCAAGAATGAATATATGCTTTGTTTGTCTGGCAAAATGAT
>NC_091295.1:32331627-32406627 GCF_038502225.1 Cherax quadricarinatus
GTAACGAAATTCTGGAACCAAGCCAAAGCGGAAGTGATTAAAGCAACCTAGCTGGGATATATGTATTTTTTCGGGGAAAGATGAGCTTTTATATTGGTGTAAATAAGATTGTGGAGGATGGAGTGGGGGGGGGCGAGCTGGGAAGTGGGGCGTGCATGAGTGGAGGGTTGTTGACGGGTGGAGGGAGGGAGGAAGATAGAGGAGGAGGAGGCAGCGGAAGAGGGGTAGAGAGAGAGGAGAGAAAGAGGGAGAGGGTGAGAGGAGAGAAAGAGAGAGAGAGGGGGGGGGGAGAAGGTAAGAGACAAAGACAAAGGCAGACAAATGCAGGCCAGACAGACAGAACGAAGGGCTTATTGTTATAGGAGCAGAAAGATCAGCATCACTTACGTAATTAAAGTAACACCAACGGTGCTTAATAATAATAATAATAACCATAATAATAAACTTAGTGGTTGTCTTAATACATTGGTGGAACACTTTTGTAATTAAGCGTGGTGGAGCATGTGGCGCCTTGGTATATTGGCTCGGTCCTTGATTACACGCAACACAAGTAAAAACATCATCAGCAGCAGCCGCAAAAGCTACAGGAAGTATCACAGGTAGCTCCAGCGGCGGAGCACCCACAGAATCGGATAATTAATATAAGGGGTCGAGAGGTTCGTACGAAGGATCTAATGAGAATCCGCCGATGCGTGATTGTTTCTATAAGGGACACGAGATTAATAGACGACAGGATATGAGATTAAAGGATGGCAAGGGAAAGGGGAACGGTGTGTGGTGGGAAGATGGAGGGGATAGGGTTGGGAAGAAATGTGGTGATGTGCGACAGTATAGGAGTAGGTTCGGGTAATATGAGGGTTGACGTAATATAAACTTTTAGGATGGACTGACCAGTCTGGAGGATTGACCTCAACAGGAAAATGAAAAACAAGTGTATTTTCATTTTGTTCTTAATGTTATTACAAAAAAATGCAACACTGGCTGAATTTACTGACTGGCCACCGTGACTAGCGTTTTTAAGCGTCTCGTGTATGCATATGCGTATATGTATATGTCGCTCTTATTAAGCCGAACAGGCGAGTTTGACCTATTCGGCATGGGTGTCCTCTGCCAAATATGCAGAATGATTATTTTTTTTTGCGTGCTCACACTCGCTCACTCGAATAAAAATTTCATAGTGTAGTGTATTTCTTTATAAATTATCAAAAATCTGGAATAATTTGAAGACTTAAAAGTGATCCAAGTCTTGCAGAAACTGCTTATCAGAATTTCCGGTTTCCCACTTATCTTCGATGTGATTTTCCAAGACGTATGATGGGAGTCTGTGTTGTTATAGTAATGCTGGAGACCGCTTTTGGCTTCGTCTTCAGTTTACCGGACAAATTAAATACACATTCCTGCTGTTAATGTAAAATGACATCAGCGTATTAGTGGCTCATTAGTATAGTGCTGCGTACAGTAGTTAACTGAATTATTAGTTTCTGTATCTGTGAAATAGTTTCATACACAGGCATTGTTCCTCTCTTGGCATTCAGTTACGATGGATAACCTCTCAAGGGAGGTTCCTTGACGCTGATGATGGGCTCTTGATCTAGGAAATTGGGTCTGTGCTCCGGTTCCCTGAATTGAGCCTGAATACCTTCCATCCCTCCCCCCACATGCGCTGTGTAATCCTACGGGTTTAGCGCTTCTCCATGATTATAATACGATGGATAACATTACCTCCTGCAGATTCAGCTAATGTGGGAACAGGAGTAACAGCTAATGCGCCTCTTTACTCTGTGGTAAAAAGCACGCAAATTGATCCTTGTGTCCGGAAAGCTGCCGTTGTGAATAATTAAGAATATTGCGGCTTTGGTGTGGTATTTATACATGATTAATTGGCAACCGATGAGTCATTGCTAGAATAGTACCCCCGGCCTCATACATACATACATTATATATATATATATATATATATATATATATATATATATATATATATATATATATATATATATATATATATATATATATATATATATATATATATGATAAATTACACATTTGCAACTCTTGGGTATCTTTATTGATGAAACGTTTCGCCACACAGTGGCTTCATCAGTCCATACAAAGGAGAAACGTGAAGAACGGGAGGAGAATGAGGTAATCAGTCCCTCAACCTTGAGTCGATGTGGTCAGTCCATCAATCTTGAATAGAATACAGCATATGTGAGGAGAAGTAGCTTAAATACCACTGTGTGGCGAAACGTTTCCTCAAAAAAGATACCCAAGAGTTGCACATGTGTCTAATTTTTCAACGTGTCGGTTCTCTGAACCATTCATCTACAATATATATATATATATATATATATATATATATATATATATATATATATATATATATATATATATATATATATATATATATATATATGCAAGGAATTCGCAAGAGCAGGCGAAATATTGGTCCAGTGTGGTGAGAATAGTAAAGCACTGCGTACCTTGTTCCAAGGTTCGTAGGTTCGAGTCTCCTTCGGCCAGAGATCAGTGTTTGTGTATATTTCGCCTGCTCTTGCGAATTCCTTGCATTGTTAAAATCTCCAGTTGGTGGATGCATGCAGGGGATGAGATGAAAAGTTGTAAGCCTTCTCCCTGAAAGCTGGCTGGGTTGGATCAACGTCTAGCGTGAGCTGGGCACCAAGGTATTGTCCAGTGAGGTGAGAATGGTAAAGCACTGCGTACCTTGTTCCAAGGTTCGTAGGTTCGAGTCTCTTTCAACCAGAGATTAGTGTGTGTGTGTGTGTGTGTATATATATATATATATATATATATATATATATATATATATATATATATATATATATATATATATATATATTTCTTTCAACACACCGGCCGTATCCCACCGAGGCGGGGTGGCCCAAAAGGAAAAACAAAAGTTTCTCCTTTTACAATTAGTAATATATACAGGAGAAGGGGTTACTAGCCCCTTGCTCCCGGCATTTTAGTTGCCTCTTACAACACGCATGGCTTACGGAGGAAGAATTCTGTTCCACTTCCCCATGGAGGTAAGAGGAAATAAACAAGAACAAGAACTAGTAAGAAAATAGAAGAAAACCCAGCGGGGTGTGTATATATATGCTTGTACATGCATGTGTAGCGTGACCTAAGTGTAAGTAGAAGTAGCAAGATGTATATGTATCTGAAACCTTGCATGTTTATGAGACAGAAAAAAGGACACCAGCAATCCTACCATCATGTAAAACAATTACAGGCAAACAGATTACTGGGATTTATATCAAGAAGCGTAAACAACAGAATTTCAGCGGTTATATTACAGCTTATACATCATTAGTAAGACCTCACCTAGATTATGCAGTTTAGTTTCGGTCTCCATATTTCAGAATGGACATAAATTCGTTAGAAAACATTCAGCGTAGGACTAAATTAATACATAACATTAGAAATCTTCCTTATGAAGAAAGATTGAAGACCTTTAATTTACATTCACTTGTTAGACGAGGAATGAGGGAGACCTGATCGAAGTGTACAAGAGGAAGATGGATATTAATAAAGGGGATATAAATAAGGTCTTGAGGATATCTCTCCAAGAGAGAACCCGCAGTAATGCATTCAAATTAGACAAGTTTAGATTTAGAAAGGATACAGGAAAGTATTGGTTTGGAAATAGGGTACTTGATGAGTGGAACAGTCAACCTAGTTGGGTTATTGAGGCTAAAACCTTGGGTAGTTTCAAATTTAGGTTGGATAAATTTAGGTTGGATAAAGATTGATGGACTGACCACATCGACTCAAGGTTGAGGGACTGATTACCTCATTCTCCTCCTGTTCTTCACGATTCTCCTTTATATGGACTGATGTAGCCACTGAGTGGCGAAACGTTTCCTCAATAAAGATACCCAAGAGTTGCACATGTGCCTAATTTATCATTAAGCTGGTAGGTGCTAGGGTTATGAACATTTCCGAGCTTTAGAACTTTACATTTATCTACACTGAACTGCATCTGCCACTTTTTTGACCACGAACTGAGTTTGTCTAAATCCTCATGAAGTTCCGGGACATCAACGTCTGAATCGATTATCCTACCTATCTTCGTGTCATCAGCAAATCTGCTTATGTCACTAGTAATTCCCTCGTCAAGGTCATTTATATATATTATAAACAACAATTGGCCTAAAACTGATCCCTGCGGAACGCCACTTGTTACAGATCCCCACTCAGATTTAACCCCATTTATGCACACACTGCTTCCTATTAGTGAGCCATGACTCGATCCATGACAGCGCTTTTCCCCCTAATGCCATGAGCAGCCACTTTCTTCAACAGTCTCTGATGTGGTACTCTATCAAAAGCCTTACTAAAATCTAAATAAACAATATCGAATTCTTTATCCTGATCAACGGCCTCAAAAGCTTTGTTGAAGAAGGTTAATAAATTAGGCATGAACGGCCCCTTGTGAATCCATGTTGAGTATCAATCAAATTATACCTATCGAGATGGCTTCTTATATTATCAGCTATAATTGACTCTAATAATTTGCCTACAATTGAGGTTAGGCTTATTGGGCGGTAATTTGACGGTAACGACTTGTCCCCTGCTTTAAAAATAGAAGTTACATTAGCCATCTTCCACATATCAGGCACTACACCTGTTTGAAGAGATAAATTAAAAATATTAATTAAAGGTTCACAGAGTTCCATTTTGCATTCCTTAAGAACCCTTGAAAAAAAGCTCATCAGGACCAGACGATTTATTTTGCTTCAAACGGTCTATCTGTTTGATAACCATTTCCAAGCGCTTTCGTGACTTAAAAACGGTAATAATGAATTCAAATTTAAAATTTACAGAAATCCTACAAATACTGTTCCTATGTACTCTATTATTCTTCACATCAAGATAAAGTTAAACTGTTTGTTTTCTCAGCAATGTTTTTGAGAACTTTGCTCATTTGTAGTCCAGAGTTCATTGATGAAGAAATATCCAAAATTTATGAAATAGCTAATGATCTGAAATACCCAAGAAACGTAGTTGATAAATCTTTTAAAATTGTTAGAAATACTTTTTACAGTCCAAAAAGGGACAACCAGCCTTATTCAGCTAAAAATATGTTGGTTCTCCCTTACCATGAAAACTTAGTTGATATGCCTTCTCTTTTAATATCAAAGTTGTATTTAAAAATCTTGATACAATAAAAAAAACTTTTGATAAAGAATTCGCCTCAAAATGCTGATGGATGTGTCTATAAGATTCCTTGTAAAATTTGCGATAAAGTTTATTACGGTCAAACTGATAAAACTCTCGAACTAAGATGAAAACAACATAAACATAGCATTAGAACTGGACAAGATTCCAATGCTCGATTTATTCATGTGAGAGATTTTAGCCATCCAACTGATTTTCAAAAAGTTGGGAAAGCTGTATCAAGCAAGTCCATTGTCGACAGGAATATAATTGAATCTTGTTTCATAAAAAGCAGTTTTGAAAATATGAATATTTCGTTTGGTTTATGTAAATTAGATACATTTATAATTAATTAAAATTTGGGAAGGATTTAATAATACATTGGACAAATAAATCTTAATTCTTGGGTAGAGTACTTGGGTTGGACAAATATTTTGTTAGTGGAATGTCGTGAAGGATCTGTCTAGTTGGTCCAGCGGGCCTACTGCTGTGTTCCTCCTTTCTTATGAGTCGGGTGTCGTCGCGCGTCAGGTGTTTCTTTGTTGTGGGATGTGATGGTGAGGTGTGGTCTCGACCCTTTACATGCCTTTCTTTGATGCATTGTCTTTATAGTTCCTTGATAATGTGAGAAGTCACGAAAGCGCTTGGAATTTCACTATCCTTTCACAGTGGTTGTTTTGCATATTCTGATATCAACTGTTTACTGTGATCTTATTGCATATATATATATATATATATATATATATATATATATATATATATATATATATATATATATATATATATGTCGTGCCGAATAGGTAAAATTTGCTATTTTGGCTTAAATAGCAACGCTATTCTTGCCGAATAAGGCAAGCGAAAATTTGTGAATGCAATAATTTCGCAAAACTTATTCTAATCCTAAGGAAAAAATATATTTCATTGTTTTTTATTAATAAATTATTGCAAACTTATGTAAAATGTATTTAGTTGGATTAGGCGAAATTAAATTGCGCTTGTTATAATAAGATTTGGTTAGGTTTCCAAGGTTCTTTTGGTACAAAATTATTTTTATATTAATATAAGTGAAAAAAATATCTTCAAACGTAAAAGAGAACATTACAGATGGGACTAAATTTTAAACGAGTTCTTGCTGATTGACCAATTTTACCTATATATATATATATATATATATATATATATATATATATATATATATATATATATATATATATATATAATTATTATTATCACACTGGCCGATTCCCACCAAGGCAGGGTGGCCCGAAAAAGAAAAACTTTCACCATCATTCACTCCATCACTGTCTTGCCAGAAGGGTGCTTTACACTACAGTTTTTAAACTGCAACATTAACACCCCTCCTTTAGAGTGCAGGCACTGTACTTCCCATCTCCAGGACTCAAGTCCGGCCTGCCGGTTTCCCTGAACCCCTTCATAAATGTTACTTTGCTCACACTCCAACAGCACGTCGAGTATTAAAAACCATTTGTCTCCATTCACTCCTATCAAACACGCTCACGCATGCCTGCTGGAAGTCCAAGCCACTCGCACACAAAACCTCCTTTACCCCCTCCCACCAACCTTTCCTAGGCCGACCCCTACCCCGCCTTCCTTCCACTACAGACTAATACACTCTTGAAGTCATTCTGTTTCGCTCCATTGTCTCTACATGTCCGAACCACCTCAACAACCCTTCCTCAGCCCTCTGGACAACAGTTTTGGTAATCCCGCACCTCCTCCTAACTTCCAAACTACGAATTCTCTGCATTATATTCACACCACAAATTGCCCTCAGACATGACATCTCCACTGCCTCCAGCCTTCTCCTCGCTGCAACATTCATCACCCATGCTTCACACCCATATGAGAGCGTTGGTAAAACTATACTCTCATACATTCTCCTCTTTGCATCCAAGGACAAAGTTCTTTGTCTCCTCAGACTCCTAAGTGCACCACTCACCCTTTTCCCCTCATCAGTTCTATGATTCACCTCATCTTTCATAGACCCATCCGCTGACACGTCCACTCCCAAATATCTGAATACATTCACCTCCTCCATACTCTCTCCCTCCAATCTGATATCCAATCTTTCATCACCTAATCTTTTTGTTACCCTCATACCCTTACTCTTTCCTGTATTCACTTTTATTTTCCTTCGTTTGCATACCTTACCAAATTCATCCACCAATCTCTGCAACTTCTCTTCAGAATCTCCCAAGAGCACAGTCATCAGCAAAGAGCAACTGTGACAACTCCCACTTTGTGTGATTCTTTATCTTTTAACTCCACGCCTCTTGCCAATACCTTCGCATTTACTTCTCTTACAACCCCATCTATAAATATATTAAACAACCACGGTGACATCACACATCCTTGTCTAAGGCCTACTTTTACTGGGAAATAATTTCCCTCTTTCCTACATACTCTAACTTGAGCCTCACTATCCTCGTAAAAACTCTTCACTGCTTTCAGTAACCTACCTCCTATACCATACACCTGCAACATCTGTCACATTGCTTCCCTATCCACCCTGTCATACGCCTTTTCCAAATCCTTAAATGCCACAAAGACCTCTTTAGCCTTATCTAAATACTGTTCACTTACATGTTTCACTGTAAACACCTGGTCCACACACCCCCTACCTTTCCTTAAGCCTCCTTGTTCATCTGCTATCCTATTCTCCGTCTTACTCTTAATTCTTTCAATAATAACTCTACCATACACTTTACCAGGTATACTCAACAGACTTCTCCCCCTATAATTTTTGCTCTCTCTTTTGTCCCCTTTGCTTTTATACAAAGGAACTCTCTCCAGGTAAACTCCAGGTATGCTCTCTGCCAATCCCTAGGTACCTTACCCTCATCCATACATTTATTAAATAATTGCACCAACCACTCCAAAACTATATCCCCACCTTCTTTTAACATTTCTATTTTTATCCCATCAATCCCGGCTGCCTTACCCCCTTTCATTTTACCTACTGCCTCACGAACTTCCAACACACTCACAACTGGCTCTTCCTCACTCCTACAAGATGTTATTCCTCCTTGCCCTATACACGAAATCACAGCTTCCCTATCTTCATCACCATTTAACAATTCCTCAAAATATTCCCTCCATCTTCCCAATACCTCTAACTCTCCATTTAATAACTCTCCTCTCCTATTTTTAACTGACAAATCCATTTGTTCTCTAGGCTTCCTTAACTTGTTAATCTCACTCCAAAACTTTTTCTTATTTTCAACAAAATTTGTTGATAACTTCTCACCCACTCTCTCATTTGCTCTCTTTTTACATTGCTTCACCACTCTCTTAACCTCTCTCTTTTTCTCCATATACTCTTCCCTCCTTGCATCACTTCTATTTTGTAAAAACTTCTCATATGCTAACTTTTTCTCCCTTACTACTCTCTTTACATCATCATTCCACCAATCGCTCCTCTTTCCTCCCGCACCCACTTTCCTGTAACCACAAACTTCTGCTGAACACTCAAACATTACATTTTTAAACCTACCCCATACCTCTTCGACCCCATTGCCTATGCTCTCACTAGCCCATCTATTCTCCAATGCCTGTTTATATCTTACCCTAACTGCCCCCTCTTTTAGTTTATAAACCTTCACCTCTCTCTTCCCTGATGCTTCTATTCTCCTTGTATCCCATCTACCTTTTACTCTCAATGTAGCTACAACTAGAAAGTGATCTGATATATCTGTGGCCCCTCTATAAACATGTACATCCTGAAGTCTACTCAACAGTCTTTTATCTACCAATACATAATCCAACAAACTACTGTCATTTCGCCCTACATCATATCTTGTATACTTATTTATCCTCTTTTTCTTAAAATATGTATTACCTATAACTAAACCCCTTTCTATATAAAGTTCAATCAAGGGCTCCCATTATATGTATATATATATATATATATATATATATATATATATATATATATATATATATATATATATATATATATATATATATATATATATACACACACACATACACACACCCATAAACATATGGCAACAAAAATCCTCTGACTAGCAGTCTCATGGTTTTTTATTAGTCTTCAGAGGAAAACATATGGCACTAGCAAAGACAATGTTAGTTGTAGTGCCATCTGGTGGCACCTGGCGGCAGTGACGACCCACATCTGTGCCCTCCGGTGTCACCAACTCGCCTCGTTTACCTTCACAACTTTGCCAGGGAACATTTGGCTCGATCCTTTATATATTGATTTTATTCGCTCCTTGCTGGCGATTATTTCCACCTTGTTGGAGATTATTTCTGCCCTACTGGCGAGTATGCGTTCCCTAATGGCGAGTATGCCTTCCCTATTGGAGAGTATGTTTTTCCTGCTGGAGATTATTTCTAACCCGCTACCGTTTATTTTTTTTTCCCCTGCTGGCGATTAGTTCTTCCCTGCTGGCGATTATTTTTTTCCCTACAGGCGATTTTCTTTCCACCCTGCTAGCGATTTTTTTCTACCGTGCTGGAGATTATTTCCACCTTTTTGGGGATTATTTCCACCTTGCTGGCGATTATTTCCATCATTCTGGCTATTTCCGACAGGCAGATAATTATTTCGGCCATGATGACAATTGACAACAGAGTGCTAACTTGTTTATCTCTCCTGTGTCTTGACTTTGTCTCCTCCCAACGGGAAATATCCTCCAAGGTTTCTATGAGATAACTTGCGAACGCCTCTTCTGATCGCCTTCAAACTTCCTACGTTGTTGTATCTTACATAAAGAAAGCTACGGAAATTTACTGGACTGTGTTGCTGCCAATTCGCATTATTTATAAATGGAAATGTCACAGCAGTTTCTGTACAATAACATGAGAATGCCTTTACTGATTGGCTTCAAACTTTTAAGGCTGGTGTTTACCGTATTGTCCGATAAATAAGGTGCGCTTCCCCCTATCCCATAAGTCTTTAAAAATCATCCTGGGCCTTATATGTTCAAGGTCAGCATCAAGGGTAGGCTTTTTGTTACGCTTTGGCAGTTGGTTACTAAGGTTACGTTACAACTGTTGGGAAACATCGTCTTATATTTCTCATATGAACGTGCGCCTTATATGCCGGAAAATACGGTACTTCTAAAAGGATGTTTTATTTTGTTAATAAATTGTCTAGGGTACAATTTGTTAATTCAAAAAAAAAAAAAATCTTTGCGATAATCTGATGAATTTTGCTCAAGGAAAGAGTCATATTGATATTGGGCAGTGACACTGTCAGTTTCCCATATTTTTTTAAAGATATGAGAATATTTGTTTCCAGGGGATAGCTTGAGAAACACGCTTCTGAGCGGCTTCAAACCTTCGTCATTGGTGTATAGTATTTAGGGGAAGGTTTGAACTAATCTTGGACTGCATACTGTAGGTGCCAATTTGTTAATTTAAAAAAAAATAGGGTTATCATACCTTCCCTCTGAAGTATTAAGCAGTTATAGTGTCAAACCTTAAGAAAAATTAAGTTATAATTCAACACTATATTTTTTTACGCTATTTTCTTTATCCGTTAAGGAGTTATTAATATTTATCTTACACCTCATTGCAGTGTCAGAAAGTTAAGCTTAATCAAACTTTTAATTATAATTTTTTTATGTTCCAGCACATTTTGCATGATTAACTGCCGTGAGTTTCATAAAGATCAGTCACTTAGATAATTAGACTCTACTATATGCCAACGAGATTACCGTCCTCTGAAAGTCATTACTGGCTCCTAACCTCCGTTTCCCCTAGAGTAACAGCCATATTAAGTATTAAATTACCGAAAATCCAACCCGGTTTAGCAAAGTGATTGAGCTCGTATTTTTGTGTTGAACTGACTGGGTTCGAGCTCCCATGCGTCTTGAAGGTGTT
Source organism: Cherax quadricarinatus (assembly GCF_038502225.1). Taxonomy (NCBI): domain Eukaryota; kingdom Metazoa; phylum Arthropoda; class Malacostraca; order Decapoda; family Parastacidae; genus Cherax; species Cherax quadricarinatus. The sequence continues at coordinate 32,342,683 of NC_091295.1, forward strand.
GATTGAAGCTCCCGCGGCTCTGGAGAGTGTTGATCTACAGCTCCCGTGGAGTCTAATTAAATCTTCTAGGTCTGTTTAGGTAGTTGAGCTGAAGCTCTTCTGGCACTTGACGTTTTGAGGTACAGCCACTTGGCCTCTTGCGTGCGTTTACATACAGTATGAAGGGGTTTTGTGATACGAGGAATATAACTCTTGGATCACGGAGCGACTGAAACACATGTAGCTTGCATTCAGAATGATAATATTTCTTGACAAAATTTAATATAGATCATCAAGTGACTGACGAGGCAACATATGTAGCTCTTACTGTATGATTAACTCCTAAGCTGCAGAAAGATGCCATTCCTTGATGAATTATAATCTAGTGAGAGCACAGTAACCAAGCCTGACGTAAGATGGCAGTGAATACAAGAAAAGTCACTCAGGTTATCTGTACACGTTCCCCCTAATTTGCAGCACATCTTGCTTAGAGCGCAGTAGTTAAGATTTTTCCCACACAGGTGGGGAAAAAAATGAGTACTTTGAAATATGTATCCGCCTCATTGAAAAGTTTCTTATTTATAATACAAATAGAAACGTTGAGAATAAAAGACGACAAAACATGTCCTTAGTTTGGTATGGGTATAACAGGATCCTGAAACTCTCACTTGCACGTACGTTCTATAACAGAGAGAGAGAGACAGACAGTCCACAATTTTAAACTGGGAAACATGACAACGAGGGGACTTTTATTTTTCACTGTTAGAATTATCCAGCTAAAACTGAGAAACTTTTGAAAAGCACAACAGTTTAGCGCTACTGTAGCCACAGACTAAGTAATAGCTAAATATTCTCTCATTCTCTCTCTCTCTCTCTCTCTCTCTCTCTCTCCCTCTCTCTCTCTCTCCCTCTCTCTCTCTCTCCCTCTCTCCCTCTCTCTCCCTCTCTCTCCCTCTCTCTCCCTCTCTCTCTCTCTCCCTCTCTCTCCCTCTCTCTCCCTCTCTCTCCCTCTCTCTATCTCTCTCTCTCTCTCTCTCTCTCTCTCTCTCTCTCTCTCTATATATATATATATATATATATATATATATATATATATATATATATCTCTCTCTCTCTCTCTCTCTCTCTCTCTCTCTCTCTCTCTCTCTCTCTCTCTCTCTCTCTCTCTCTCTCTCTCTCTCTCTCTCTCTCTCTCCCTCTCTCTCCCTCCCTCTCTACCTTTCCTTCTTCCCCTCCCTCTCTCTCTACCTTTCCTTCTTAACCTCTCTCTCTACCCTCTTCCCCCTCTCCTTTCCCCCTTCTCCTTTCCCCCTTCTCCTTTCCCCCGTCTCCTTTCCCCCGTCTCCTTTCCCCCGTCTCCTTTCCCCCGTCTCCTTTCCCCCGTCTCCTTTCCCCCTCTCCTTTCCCCCGTCTCCTTTCCCCCATCTCCTTTCCCCCTTCTCCTTTCCCCCTTCTCCTTTCCCCCCTCTCCTGTCCCCCTCTCCTTTCCCCCCTCCTTTCCCCCTCTCCCCTTCTCCCCCTCTCCCCTCCCCCCTCTCACACACAGCAGCACACCCGAGGATACACCCAGTAGTGTGTACCGGAGGGTGTATTAACCCTTGGGCATGTTTTTAGTTACGTTTTTACTCGACACTCACCATGGTTATGACCGTCGACGATCTTGTTATTTTTTAATCTAGGACTCTACCCCCGGGTGATGTGCGCACCCCAGGGTCGTCATGGTGGTGTTTCCAAGCCTGGGATGACCCGCGCCTCCAGTCAAAGGTGAAGGGGTGGGAGTAAGAGGAGGCCTTGGTGACGGTAGGCAACAGAAAATGGCCATTCCGTGTGTTTATAATGAGAGAGAGAGAGAGAGAGAGAAAGGGGAAGGGAAAGAGGAAGGGAGAATCAGTAGAGATACAGATGATGTCTGTTTTGTAGTTCAAATATAATGTATCTGAGGCTCGTGTTGTCTTCCGACTTAAGTTATGCACTGACCATATACGTCATTTAATACCCAATGTGTTCGGTACCTTAGTTCTCCTCATAGTGAATTGCAGCCGTCTATCACTCTGGAAATATTTTATAATTTCCCTTGAGTTTACTAAATGGTTTATTGTTTCTCGCTCCCTAGAGTTTCCAAGCATAGTAAAAATCTCCTGGCGTACTGTATATAAAATTTTGTAGGGTAGGGCGGAAAAATTTTAACTCTTAAACATTTACAGGTCAAGAGTCGGTTTTTCTTGACTGTCATGATTTTGAAATGACGATGAAACACTAATTAACTTACACACTAGTTTAACCTAATTACTGGAACCGGTTTCGGGGGAAAGGGGTGACATCCTCCATCCTTGAAGCGTCTACAGGCAACGTACAATTAATCCCTTAAACTGATGGCCGAAATAAGTTACGGGGCGAGAATTAGTGTTATTCATGTGTATCAGACTCTGCACCATGGCGACACGTGATGCATCAATCTGGATTGCCTTCTCCCGTATAAAATAACGGGTGGTGCCCAGAAATTTACGTAAATCATTTATTTCTCGGGGGATGATATCATAATGATTCAGCTTTCGTGAGAATATTGTTGCTAGTCTAGGTCAGGATTAATGTCCTCAACTCTAAGAGAAACATAAATTTCTGAACTGTAGACATACATTTTTGTTTGTTCACTTTAAAACTTGACTTCTTCAGCAATACTAATATCTGCAGTTATAAGTGGTGGGAGTGTTGCAGGTCAGGGGTTCCGTAGTGCAGTCGGTACCTATGAGACATCTAACTTTTCCACCAGGGGCTAAGTAGGCAATTGCGGCAGCAGTTGTCCTGGTGGTGGTGGTAGTGGCATGGTTTAATTTGCATACTCATTTTCAGTAAGACTTGTTCCTTCACCCTATTATTCACGAGGGAAGTGTGAGCCTGTGTGAGTGATAGGCGGAGGAGGCATCCAGTGACGACTTTATCTTTGACCTTCCATGTAAAGGCAACACCTTAGAGAAAGTTAGATTTCTCAGCATATAACCTCGCTATTGAAACCCAAATGTTTTTTTTTCATTATTCACCATTTCCTTCTCCCCGGCCATTGATTCTATAAACACAGCACCCTCACATCCCCCACAACACCCACCACAGCACCCTCACATCCCCCACAACACCCACCACAGCACCCTCACATCCCCCACAACACCCACCACAGCACCCTCACCTTCCCCACAACACCCACCATAGCACCCTCACATCCCCCACAACACCCACCACAGCACCCTCACATCCCCCACAACACCCACCACAGCACCCTCACATCCCCCACAACACCCACCACAGCACCCTCACATCCCTCACAACACCCACCACAGCACCATCACATCCCTCACAACACCCACCACAGCACCATCACATCCCTCACAACACCGACCACAGCACCCTCATCCCCCACAACACCCACCACAGCACCCCTCACACCCTCCACAGCATTCTCACATCCCCCACAACAATCTCACACCCCTCACAATACGCACACCCCCCTCACAATACGCACACCCCTCACAATACTCACACCCCCACAACACCCTCACACCCTCACAACACCCTCACACCACCCTCACAACACCCTCACACGCTCACAACACCCTCACCAGAACCCCCTCACACCACCCTCACCCACCACAACCCCCTCACACCCACCCTCACACCCACAACAACACCCTCTTACCCCCACAACACCCTCACACCCACAACACCCTAACACCCTCACAACACCCTCACACCCCCACAACACCCTCACCCCCACAACACCCTCACACCCCCACAACACCCTCACCCCCACAACACCCCCACAAAGCCCTCACCCCCGCAACACCCACACACCTCCAAAACACGCTCACAAGCACCACAGCACCCCTCACACCCACCGCAACACCCCCTACACCCACCACAACACCCCCTACACCCACCACAACACCCACTACCTTCGCCTACACCCACCACAACACCCCCTACACCCACCACAACACTCTCACATCCCCCATCCCACACACAACACACCCACACACAACACACCCACACACAACACACGCACACACAACACACGCACACACAACACACGCACACACACACGCACACACAACACACGCGCACACACACACGCGCGCGCGCGCGCACACACACACACACACACACACACACACACACACACACACACACACAAATGAATCACAGGGATGTTAGGAAGTATTTCTTCAGCCACAGAGTAGTCAGGAAGTGGAATAGTTTGGGAAGCGATGTAGTGGAGGCAGGATCCATACATAGCTTTAAGCAGAGGTATGATAAAGCTCACGGTTCAGGGAGAGTGACTTAGTAGCGACCAGTGAAGAGGCGGGGCCAGGAGCTAGGACTCGACCCCTGCAATCTCAACTAGGTGAGTACACACACACACACACACACACACACACACACACACACACACAATCCGGACTCCTGATGAGAAACTGGACGACCCCCTCCCTCTGCAAGTCCGGTCCCACAGGCAACAGAGGTAATATCTCGTGGTAAATTAATTATCAAGCGGAATGAAGCCAACAGATATAGTGTTGTCTCTTATTTTCCGAATGTTCCATTAATCGGGATGGAAGGGGAGAGGAGGATATAGAGGTGGTTCGTGAGAGACAGGATGACGGATAGAAAGATGGAAGAGAGTAATGCAGTGCAAAGATTGTGCTTTCTGATGATTATTGCATATTTTGCATATGCAGTGATTTGAAATAAAATTGATTTGGGAATGCTAGCAAGAGTATTATAACATTAAAAATGACTTTACATAGAGGCTATGCTGTACTTGTAAACAGTGCAAGTCAGACCGAAACGTCGTCGTAAGTTCCTCTGTCCTATGTGTGGGTTATTTGTGTATTGTTCCAGTCACGGTATTGTGCCTTTTTGCTGTTTACCTGCTGAGTCAGTAATAAATGTAGAAGTGCAGACATGTTGGGTAAAAGGACACAAGTGAAACTGTGGTATTTTGTGGTAACGTTTCGCTCTCCAGGAGCCCTGTCAAGCCATTACAGCCTGAAGCTCCTGGAGAGCGAAACGTTGCCACAATGAAATTTCACATTAGCTGCACATGTGACCTTTGGCCTAACACACTTGGAGTGTGTGTTCCGAGGGTCAGCGCCCCCGCGGCCAGGTCCATAACCAGGCCTTCCACACACCACCAACCACATTATCACTAACTCTTTCAAGATAGTTGTATCCAGGGTAGCATAGCAGAAGGCTCTCTTCACACTCTCCGGGTTTCACTGGTGCCCTACGAGTTAAAATTACATGCGCCATGGAAAAATGTCCTTCGATGTTAATTAAATAGGAAAGGTGGTAGTGGAGTTGAGACATTAACTAAGACTACTACCAATGTTACTAATACCGTTCCCATCCCAACAACCACCACCACCACTACTGCTGCCGCCGCCGCCGCCGCCGCCGTCGTTGTCTCCGTCGTCTCCGTGTTCGTCACCGTGTGCCAGCATTAGCACTATGCCCTGCATAAGTAGTGGTCAGCTAATTGTAACTATGCTTCTCAATGCCTGGATTCTAGTTATCCACAGCATGGTATCTGGTTATCCACAGTATTGCATATAGTTACCCATATGGAGTTATCCCTGGAGGATTAGAATTAGAGGAAAGGTTGGTAAATAGAGGGAAGATGAGTTAGAGGAGAGAGAAAAAAACAGAGAGAGTGAGAGACAGACGGAGAGGAAACAGACAAGAGAGTTTTTACCATTTTCTGACAATAACTATTGACTCCATGTTTCTTTAACTACCTCCCTCACTAGAAGCAAAGCGATGGAGATGTCTCTTTCAATTTATATCTCCCTTCCGATACCTCCTTCGCTATTTTCATTTTTTTATTATTATCCTATTCTTTCTCCTCTCTTGCCGTCCCTCTTGTCTTATTTTTTCCCCTCCCCTAGTGCTCTAACCCCGCACCACTAGTCTAACATCGTCCTCTCTGCCCTTGCCCTGCCCCTTGCCATGGCCCTGCCTTAACCCTGCCCTCTTACTTCTAATTCCCTGTTTTTTATGTTCCTTGTAACTTTCTGTCTCTCCAGCAACCAGGTTTTTCACTATCTTTTTTTTTCCACTCGCACACTAGAAAGGGTCAGTCTCTCTCTCTCTCTCTCTCTCTCTCTCTCTCTCTCTCATCTCTCCTCTTTTCTCTTTCCTTCCTCTTGTCATATTTTCACTTAGCTAAATCTATTTCATTCCCTCTACCCCAACGTCCTATTTCCTTTTCAGCTTTTTCATATATTCTTAAGAAAAATATACGAGGGAGAGACGAGCATAAATAGTAGTAGTAATACTAGCAGTAATAGCAGTAGGAAGAGGAGAAGGAAAAGGAAGAGGAGGAAGAGGTGAAAGTGAAGGAAGAGGTGAAAGTGAAGGAAGAGGAGAAGGTGAAAGTGGAGGAAGAGGAGGAGAAAGTGGAGGAAGAGGAGGAGGAATAGAAAGCGACGGAGAAAGTGAAAGAGAAGGAGAAAGCGAAGGAGGAGAAGAAGGTGGGAAAGGCGAAGGAGATGGAACAGGAGTAAGAGGCCCAGATCTTGAAGTTGTGTGTTTCCGTGTCTGAGTAGGGAAGGACCCGCTTGGCGCGGCTAATTCCACAGTGTCATGAAGACTTAAGGTCTTAATCCCGAGAATTAGTGAGGGAATCCCCCTAAGAGGGTCTAATGCTGTTAAAACAATGTACACCCATTTTTTTCCATCTATGGGGATGGCGGGAGAGAGAGAGAGAAGGCAGGCGCTAATGGCTGCCTTCCGCCCCGTGCTTCTCATTCGCCTCTAATTTGAATAACGTTCTAATTTCAAGGGTGGTTTGTATTTTCTTTGTTCTTTCTTTTTTCCTTAATACTTTTGGTAATTGTACCAATATTACATTCTTTTTTTAATTTCGTAGACTTTGTTTTTGTTTTTTGTTTTTTTACCAGTGGTCAATTTATTGAAAAAAATACTCATTTATGCCAATTGCAATAATCTTAAGCACATACACAACGTGTACTGGCCTAATTGACACCACTGACATAATATATAGAAATCCCCTTGTTATGCAGAGCATTTCGGGCAAATTTGGTTTTGTCCCCAGTATGCGACCCACACCAGTCGCGTAACATCCGGGTACCTGTTTACTGCTAAGTGAACAGGGACAGCAGGTATCTCTAAAAGAAAGCAAGTCCTAATGTATCCACCCGTAGCAGGGATCGAACTACGGACCTCAGTGTGTAAGCTGAGTGCACTGGCAACCGAGCTAAGAACACCATGCAAGGGCTATTTACCCTAAGAAGTGTTTATATCTACAGTGAAAGTCTACTGTATTTTTAACCTGTGGTGAATAGGTTACATGTAGGCTTAATAACCCTCGTATAGCCAATAGGTTTTGAATCCAATTAACGAACTTTGGGGTGATTAAGACTTGTCCTTGACGGCCTTGTGCCTAGGTAACCTCCAGGTAACCTCCAGGTAGTCGGATTTCACTCAGAGCTGTCCTGTCTTCCCCAGCAGTCTGTAGATTCTTGTTAGTTACCTGGAGAGGGTTTCGGGGGTCAACGCCCCCGCGGCCCGGTCTGAGACCAGGCCTCGTGGTGGATCAAGGTCTGATCAACCAGGCTGTTACTGCTGGCCGCACGTAAAACAACGTACGAACCACAGCCCGGCTGATTGGTATTATATTCTGTATGCCTTATGTCTGTATTCGCAATTTTTCTGTTTGGATGCTATAACTTAGTTTTATTCGTGTTTCGTGAGTGATTTACATACGAATTCTTGACATGGAAAAACTTGTTTAACTTGAATGAACTTATTGACTACATTGCACGAAGAAATATACATACGAGCTTTGTATTATATTAACCTTGATATATAGTTAGACTTTATGAAGAGTCTGACTAAAACATAGCACTCTTGTTATACAAGACTGTAAACATTTAAAGTTGGCATCACTGCTCTGGCATCTCTTTCTGTATATATGTATGCAGTGGCGCACTCAGGATTTCACACTAAGGGGGGAAGGAAAGATGCAGAAAAAGTCAAAGAAATTTTTGTTGAAATGTTGTCAGTGTCTGTGAAAATTCCTGGACTATCTTGGTGTCATGGTCTTTGGTCAATATGGTAGTGAAATTAGCCATTAAATGGAGAAAAAATAAAGAAAAGTTTTGGGGAGGCGAGGGGGGAGGGGCCATAGAACCTTCGGTTCAGTCTTGGCTGGACATTTCCAGTGTATCAGTATTCTTCCTTAAACACGATAACAAATATTGCATAAGTCTTTATTTCAGATTTCTGATTTTCTTCCAATGAAGTCTGTTTTATTATTCTTTTCACTGCCTTGGAACAGTATTTATTACTATGTTAGTATTGTGTGTCTTTCCTTGTTTACTTTCAATACATCTACGATCATCATAAAACAAACTTCCTTTTCATTTTATTTATATTTGTGCTGTTCAATACTGAAATTAATTTGCCATTTAATAGTGTAATTTATTAAGCAATAAAAGTCTACTTGCTGCGGTTCGTCCACTAGCGGTGTTTAACGTTTTGTGTCATCGATGTTATGTATATCAAGAACAGAGTCGACAGCAAGGCTGACCCCTGTGAAACGCCACTGTTGCGTCTAATCAGTCTGAGGCATTTCCGTTTAGAAGCACATATATAGGGCACATCTATCTATACCATGTGCCTTTTTCATGAAAGAAAACTTTGACAAATACCCTTATAAAAATTCTTAAGACTGAGGTATACTATCCGTGGTATTGCTTTCAAGGTAAATATTAAAAATATCATACAAGAAATATGGATGATTTGCCAAATAGAGCAATTGTCTACGGATTTTATGCTGAGTGTTCAACTTATGAACATCTAAATGTCGCTCTCTTTGATCTCTCATAATTGTTTCCACAAGTTTCTCAGCTCCTAAAGTTCACTCAGCTGGTAGATAATTACTTAAAATGTCATTGACATGTTTTAATACTCTTGGATTGAGTTTGTCACGGCCAGATGTTTCGCTTTCTTTTAATTAATGCTGTTGTTGTATCCCGATATCAAATGCTTAAAAATTCGAAGAATGTTATGCAGTTAATAAATGAAGTTTTATGCAATAAAAACGGTTGCAACAAATGATTTTAATCTCTCTCTCCTTCCGTTACTTCATAAATTAAGCCGCCGTTTGCTGGCTCGGTGAGAGTAATAGGAGAGTTTCATGTGACCACTGTCTATTGTTGCACGTGATAACTGTCTCCAGTATCACGTGATAACTCTCGGGTTAAAGTCTAAAACTGTCCTCGTTTCATGTAATAGCAGTCTCTGGCTTTATGTGATCAGACTTTCCGGTTTCATGATCTCTGTCTTTGGTTTCGCAGTCACAGTGATTTCAAGGGATTACTGTCTCTTAAGGTTTCGACAGCAGATATTGTCAGAAACCTGAAATACTGATGTTTAATGAAGTTTTACAGATGAGAGAAGAGAAGGCTTAGATGAGAGAAATTTCACATTTATGTACGTGGTTGCAGTGCAGTTGGACGTCCAATATGGCCGATAAGCAACCCGTGACGTCACATGTAAAAACCTCATTAAGACCCTTGCCTTAATTTGAAATATTAATCCTCATAGAACCCTTGTGTTGTCCTATTTTGTTACATATTAATCCTCATGAAGCTCTTGTTACGACCTAACACATTAATCAAGGACCCTTGTGTTGTCACAACCGGTAACAACCGAAAATCTTGAGTCAGTCTACATTCTAGCTTCATTCTCTAGAAAGGATATTTGGACCATCGTGTGTATATATACAAAAATTAATACAGTAAGCTAGAAGACGGATTGAAATGCTGTAATTAGCCTGAGTTCTACTAGTGTTTCCTCTCTTCCAGCTGCGATATGAACCACATGGTAAACAAATATTTAGAAACTGCCGTAGAGGAAGATCCCAAAAGGGCATCGAAATATAAAGATCAATCAATCTTCTGAGTTTCTGTCTCCATGTGGGTTATTATTGAGGGTTGACAAGTGTTTGTTTCACTTTAGTTATCCATATATGAGTTAAGTTATTAATGACATTTGAACAAATATATATAAACCCCTACATACCTGTTACATAAGAACCACTACATGTCTGTTACATAGGAACCACTACATGTCTGTTACATAGGAACCACTACATGCCTGTTAATAGGAACCACTACATGCCTGTTAATAGGAACCACTACATGCCTATTACATAGGAACCACTACATGTCTGTTACATAGGAACCACTACATGTCTGTTAAATAAGAACCACTACATGCCTGTTAAATAGGAACCACTAGATACCTGTTAATAGGAACCACTACATGCCTGTTAATAGCAACCACTACATGCCTATTACATAGGAACCACTACATGTCTGTTACATAGGAACCACTACATGCCTGTTAAATAGGAACCACTACATGCCTATTACATAGGAACCACTACATGTCTGTTACATAGGAACCACTACATGTCTGTTACATAGGAACCACTACATGTCTGTTACATAGGAACCACTACATGTCTGTTACATAGGAACCAGTACATGCCTGTTACATAGGAACCACTACATGCCTGTTAAATAGGAACCACTACATGCCTGTTAAATAGGAACCACTAGATACCTGTTAATAGGAACCACTAGATACCTATTAATAGGAACCACTACATGCCTGTTAATAGGAACCACTACATGCCTGTTAATATGAACCACTACATGCCTGTTACAAGGGTAGTTGTCATCAGCTACAAGGAACATTAAAGATGTCTCTCTTTCTCAGAATTAGAAAATAAGGCACAAATACACAACAGGATAGTAATGGTTATTATTCTGTATTGATCTGATCGATTTTGTCCCCTTCATGTGGATAAATTAGCGGAGATGTAGAATAATTTTAAGATGTAGATAATCTAGTCTCCATTCACAAACTAATGAAGAAATTATGCTGGTCTCGGAAACTGGAGGATATTCGACCTTTCGAGCGGGTCTTTAAAGGTCAGTATCCATCGCTGGGGGTGAAATTTACCCCTGGATCTTTTCATCAGCCGGAGATAATGAGGAATCTTATTTAACAGGAGCCTTTAATGAGGTCCAAATCTCAGCCGGGATTAGGCACAAATGATTTTCATTAATTCAATCTCTCCAAGGTATTATTGCCTAATTAAAAGGGAGGCTGCGAGATTACGTTGATAGGGGTGGTAGAGGGGGAGGTGCGTGCTGGGGAAACCGCTCCTCCGGGGCTGTGCTGCTTGGCATGCTGATGCCCCGAAGACACCGGATTCCGCTCGTCTCCGGGCGAGTGCTGCTTGAGCGACTGTTTCTCTTGTTTGTATGTATATTAAACTAAAAGAAGAGAGAGATTTGGGAGGTATCGAAAACGACGCCGTAGTATTATTTCTTGCTAGTTTGTTGTGACGTTTGGAATTGCTCTGGTGTGTGTGTTACTGTGGGGTGTGTTACTATGGTGTGTGTGTGTTACTGTGGTGTGTGTTACTATGGTGTGTGTGTGTTACTGTGGTGTGTGTTACTGTGGTGTGTGTGTGTTACTGTGGTGTGTGTTACTATGGTGTGTGTGTGTTACTGTGGTGTGTGTTACTGTGGTGTGTGTGTGTTACTGTGGTGTGTGTGTGTTACTGTGGTGTGTGTGTGTTACTGTGGTGTGTGTGTGTTACTGTGGTGTGTGTTACTGTGGTGTGTGTGTGTTACTATGGTGTGTGTGTGTTACTGTGGTGTGTGTTACTGTGGTGTGTGTGTGTTACTGTGGTGTGTGTTACTGTGGTGTGTGTGTGTTACTATGGTGTGTGTGTGTTACTGTGGTGTGTGTTACTGTGGTGTGTGTGTGTTACTGTGGTGTGTGTTACTGTGGTGTGTGTGTGTTACTGTGGTGTGTGTTACTATGGTGTGTGTGTGTTACTGTGGTGTGTGTTACTATGGTGTGTGTGTGTTACTGTGGTGTGTGTTACTGTGGTGTGTGTGTGTTACTGTGGTGTGTGTGTGTTACTGTGGTGTGTGTGTTACTGTGGTGTGTGTGTGTGTGTTACTGTGGTGTGTGTTACTATGGTGTGTGTGTGTTACTGTGGTGTGTGTTACTATGGTGTGTGTGTGTTACTGTGGTGTGTGTTACTATGGTGTGTGTGTGTTACTGTGGTGTGTGTTACTGTGGTGTGTGTGTGTTACTGTGGTGTGTGTGTGTTACTGTGGTGTGTGTGTTACTGTGGTGTGTGTGTGTGTGTTACTGTGGTGAGTGTGTGTTACTGTGGTGAGTGTGTGTTACTGTGGTGTGTGTGTGTGTTACTGTGGTGTGTGTGTGTGTTACTGTGGTGTGTGTGTGTGTGTTACTGTGGTGTGTGTGTGTGTGTGACTGTGGTGTGTGTGTGTTACTGTGGTGTGTGTGTGTGTGTGACTGTGGTGTGTGTGTGTTACTGTGGTGTGTGTGTGTTACTGTGGTGTGTGTTACTGTGGTGTGTGTGTGTGTGTGTGTGTGTGTGTGTTACTGTGGTGTGTGTTACTGTGGTGTGTGTGTGTGTTACTGTGTGTGTGTGTGTTACTGTGGTGTGTGTGTGTTACTGTGGTGTGTGTGTGTTACTGTGGTGTGTGTGTGTTACTGTGGTGTGTGTGTGTGTTGGTGTGGTGTGTGTGTGTTACTGTGGTGTGTGTGTTACTGTGGTGTGTGTGTGTGTTACTGTGGTGTGTGTGTGTGTTACTGTGGTGTGTGTGTGTGTTACTGTGGTGTGTGTGTGTGGTGTGTGTGTGTTACTGTGGTGTGTGTGTTACTGTGGTGTGTGTGTTACTGTGGTGTGTGTGTTACTGTGGTGTGTGTGTGTGTTACTGTGGTGTGTGTGTTACTGTGGTGTGTGTGTTACTGTGGTGTGTGTGTGTGTGTTACTGTGGTGTGTGTGTGTGTTACTGTGGTGTGTGTTACTGTGGTGTGTGTGTGTGTGTGTGTGTACTCACCTATTTGTACTCACCTATTTGTGGTTGCAGGGGTCGAGTCTTAGCTCCTGGCCCCGCCTCTTCACCGGTTGCTACTAGGCCCTCTCTCTCCCCGCTCCATGAGCTTTATCAAACCTCGTCTTAAAACTGTGTATGGTTCCTGCCTCCACTACGTCATTTTCTAGGGTATTCCACTGCCTTACAACTCTATGACTGAAGAAATACTTCCTACTATCTCTCTGACTCATTTGTGTCTTCAACTTCCAATTGTGGCCTCTTGTTTCTGTCCCCCCTCCTTGGAACATCCTGTCTTTGTCCACCTTGTCTATTCCACGCAGTATTTTATATGTCGTTATCATGTCTCCCCTGACCCTCCTGTCCTCCAGTGTGGTCAGGCCGATTTCCCTTAATCTTTCCTCATAGGACATTCCCCTTAGCTCTGGAACTAACCTTGTCGCAAACCTTTGTACTTTCTCTAGTTTCTTGACGTGCTTTATCAAGTGCGGGTTCCAAACAGGTGCTGCATACTCCAGTATGGACCTGACATACACGGTGTACAGTGTCTTGAATGATTCCTTACTAAGGTATCGGAATGTTGTTCTCAGGTTTGCCAGGCGCCCATATGCTGCAGCAGTTATCTGATTGATGTGTGCTTCCGGAGACATGCTCGGTGTTATACTCACCCAAAGATCTTTCTCCTTGAGTGAGGTTTGCAGTCTTTGGCCACCTAGCCTATACTCTGTCTGTGGTCTTCTGTGCCCCTCCCCCATCTTCATGACTTTGCATTTGGCAGGATTAAATTCGAGAAGCCATTTGCTGGACCAGGTGTCCAGTCTGTCCAGGTCTCTTTGAAGTCCTGCCTGGTCCTCATCAGATTTAATTCTCCTCATTAACTTCACATCATCTGCAAACAGGGACACTTCTGAGTCTAACCCTTCCGTCATGTCGTTCACATATACCAAAAATAGCACTGGTCCTAGGACCGACCCCTGTGGGACCCCGCTCGTCACAGGTGCCCACTGTGATACATCATTACGTACCATGACTCGTTGTTGCCTCCCTGTCAGGTATTCTCTGATCCATTGCAGTGCCCTTCCTGTTATATGCGCCTGATGCTCTAGCTTCTGCACTAATCTCTTGTGAGGAACTGTGTCAAAGGCCTTCTTGCAGTCCAAGTGTGTGTGTGTGTGTGTGTGTGTTACTGTGGTGTGTGTTACTGTGGTGTGTTTTACTGTGGTGTGTGTGTTACTGTGGTGTGTGTGTGTTACTGTGGTGTGTGTGTGTTACTGTGGTGTGTGTGTTACTGTGGTGTGTATGTTACTGTGGTGTGTGTGTGTGTTACTGTGGTGTGTGTGTGTGTTACTGTGGTGTGTGTGTGTTACTGTGGTGTGTGTGTGTGTGTGTGTTACTGTGGTTTGTGTGTGTTACTGTGGTGTGTGTGTTACTGTGGTGTGTGTGTTACTGTGGTGTGTGTGTTACTGTGGTGTGTGTGTTACTGTGGTGTGTGTGTTACTGTGGTGTGTGTTACTGTGGTGTGTGTGTTACTGTGGTGTGTTAGTTACTGTGGTGTGGGTGTTACTGTGGTGTGGGTGTTACTGTGTTGTGGGTGTTACTGTGTTGTGGGTGTTACTGTGTTGTGGGTGTTACTGTGTTGTGGGTGTTACTGTGTTGTGGATGCTCCTGTGTTGTGGGTGTTCCTGTGGTGTGGGTGCTCCTGTGGTGTGGGTGCTCCTTTGGTGTGGGTGCTCCTGTGGTGTGGGTGCTCCTGTGGTGTGGGTGCTCCTGTGGTGTGGGTGTTATTGTGGTGTGGGTGTTACTGTGGTGTGGGTGTTACTGTGTTGTGGGTGCTCCTGTGGTGTGGGTGCTCCTGTGGTGTGGGTGCTCCTGTGGTGTGGGTGCTCCTGTGGTGTGGGTGCTCCTGTAGTGTGGGTGCTCCTGTGGTGTGGGTGCTCCTGTAGTGTGGGTGCTCCTGTGGTGTGGGTGTTATTGTGGTGTGGGTGTTACTGTGGTGTGGGTGCTCCTGTGGTGTGGGTGCTCCTGTGGTGTGGGTGCTCCTGTGGTGTGGGTGCTCCTGTGGTGTGGGTGCTCCTGTGGTGTGGGTGCTCCTGTGGTGTGGGTGCTCCTGTGGTGTGGGTGTTATTGTGGTGTGGGTGTTACTGTGGTGTGGGTGCTCCTGTGGTGTGGGTGCTCCTGTGGTGTGGGTGCTCCTGTGGTGTGGGTGCTCCTGTGGTGTGGGTGCTCCTGTGGTGTGGGTGCTCCTGTGGTGTGGGTGCTCCTGTGGTGTGGGTGCTCCTGTAGTGTGGGTGCTCCTGTGGTGTGGGTGCTCCTGTGGTGTGGGTGCTCCTGTGGTGTGGGTGCTCCTGTAGTGTGGGTGCTCCTGTGGTGTGGGTGTTATTGTGGTGTGGGTGTTACTGTGGTGTGGGTGCTCCTGTGGTGTGGGTGTTACTGTGGTGTGGATGTTACTTTTCGTTTCTCTTGAACGCCATTAATGCCCACGCACATACCTACTTTTACACGACCACAACAGCATACACATTCATTTAACTACGCATTCGTACGTGCACTAAAACGTGAATGCGTATATTCATCAGCACGAGCGCTGACGCGCAAAGGCCCTTGCATGCGCACATGATCACCCAGGTAGACCCTTCTCCGCACGGGCGCACGTGAAACATGCGCACGAACGCGCATGCACTAATGGAATTCACACTATAATTAGTTCAGGCAAATTTGATGTTTATGCAACGCTGTTAAAATTATTTCTTGAACATTCGACGTTAATTAGTTGTGCCATTAGTGCTGTCTGTTAATCCATGTTTTTAACTCGGGAACTTATCTTCTGTAAAGTAATAATCTCACAGTCTGTCGGAAAATAAATGCTTCGATGGAACTTAATATAAATTTTCAAAATATTAAAAAAAAGTTCCATATGCTCAGGCAGGAGGAACTTTTTTTTGAAACACAATGTGGTATTAATACTTTTTTTTCGGAGTCGTCAAACACTGGAATAGTTGTCACGAGGAAGATAGGGGAGTCGAATTTATTTATTTTTTTTTTTTTTTTGGAGAGCCGGTTGGACGTACACTTTGCAAATATTAACCAAGTATAGGATTCTGTTAACCAAATATAGGATTGTACTAACCAGATATAAGGTCCTATTAACCAAATTTAATATTCTACTAGTCAGATGCTTTTCCATGCAGAAGCCATCAGAATTCTGGTATTTGCTCCGAAGTTGCTTAAGACGTTTAGTGTTCGCGTCCGCCCACACAATGTGTGACTTGTTAACACCAACTGTGCGTCTGAAACATAGTCGTTGAAGGTTCCATATTACATGCACAGTATGTTTCTCCTTACCATTGTAACGGTACCTCTCGCCATCATTATATACCCAATACTAAATTTTTTAGAAGAGCACTGACTGAGAGGAAATAGGATACAGATATTCGAGTGGTCATTAATATTGACTTCGGGCGACTATTTATGAGGATAGTGTTAATCAGACACCACTTTTAACATTCTGGTCTCCAAATTCTAAACATTAAAATCTGAAGATAGATTGGTATGAGTAGAGACATGAATAATAAAGTTTAAATTACCATTATGAAATGCACCATTCGAAAAAAAAAGAAAAACTCAAAAATCCTTTTCTGCACGCTTTAAAGATTATAAAGAAATCTGATACTAAAAAACCATTTCGAGTTGCAAATCACCGATAAGTAATATATTATCTGGTGAAGCGGTAAGCACGAACACGGTTAAGTCCCGCGATAAATAATGCGAGACTTACATTCTAAATTAATTACTGTTCATTATAAAAGGCAAGCCTTCAAATTGATCCTATATATACATACTGAGTACATCTGTTAGGGGTAGGAGGGAGCACCTTCCTTTCCCTAGTGTGATGTAGTGGATTGTCTGGTGTCTCCCTCATACTGTTTGCGATTACCATAAAACTAATCCTGTTTTTTGTTTCACGGTTAAAAAAAAGTTTGCTGTGGAAGGAGGCAATATGTAAAATATTGTATTATTATGGATGTAAGGGCGCTAATAGTAGTAGTGGTGATAGTAGTAAGGTCCAGGTTCAACGTTGTCCTTTATCCTGTTAAATATCCACGTCGTTGGTAAATAACTTTACCTTTCTCATGACACGATTGCAAACAAACCTTACCACGGGTAGGGACTGAACTCGTGGCGAGTGAGTTGTAAAACTCCACTCACTCGCAACGAGTTCAATCGCCGCCCGTGATATGGTTTCTTAACTTTTTCTATCGGATGCGGAGCCGAAGCGAATGAAGGACACCTTTGTCCAGATAAATAAAGTAGCATCACTGGAAACACATTAGTGTTTCCAGGAGAACCTTGGTATATATACTTCCATTGTATGCCATCTAAAGCCCACTCTCTCCCTCCCTGCCTCATCCACCAGTCTGTGCTGCTTTAGGATCGATCAGTAAGGCCAATCATCGTAATCGCTTCACCAGCTTATAACTTTTTGATCGGTTCGTTTGCTTTCAAAATGTCAGCGTGAGGCGTTTGCGAGGAACGTGGACAAACTGTTTCAATTAACAAAGCGGAGTTTCGAGCAATTACTCGGGTCATCGTTGGGGAAAAGCGAGAGCAGCTTTGTTTGTTGTTGTTGTTGTTGTTGTTGTTGTTGTTGTTTTTGCGTGAAGGCTGTCGGCATATCATCTTTTTATGTACGTGGATCTTTCAATCTTAACGTTCTATTCAGTCGCTCTCTCTCTCTCTCTCTCTCTCTCTCTCTATATATATATATATATATATATATATATATATATATATATATATATATATATATATATATATATATATATATATATATATATATATATATAGTCGTGCCGAATAGGCAGAACTTGCTATCTTGGCTTAAATAGCAACGCTCATCTTGCCATGTAGGACAAGCGAAAATTTGTGTATGCAATAATTTCGCCAAAATCATTCTGAACCTAACGAAAAAAAATATATTTCACTGAGTTTGTTTAGTATTAAATTATTTTAAACAAATCTGAAATATATATTGTTGGGTTAGGCTAAAATAAATTGATCTTGTTATAATAAGGTTAGGTAAGTTTTCTAAAATACTTTTGGTGCAAAATTAAAATTTTTACATTAACTTTAATGAAAAAAATATATCTTTAAACGTACAAGAGAAAATTTTAGAAAGGACTTAATTTTAAATGAGATCTTGCCAATTGAGCAGTTTTACCTATTCAGCACTTATATATATATATATATATATATATATATATATATATATATATATATATATATATATATATATATATATATATAATGTAATATATAGTAGGTTGGTAGACAGCAACCGCCCAGGGAGGTACTACCGTCCTACCAAGTGAGTGTGAAACGAAAGCCTGTAATTGTTATACATGATGGTAGGATTGCTGGTGTATTTTGTCTGTCTCGTAAATATGCAAGATTACAGGTACGTCTTGCTACTTGTACTTACACTTAGGTCACACTACACATACATGTACATGTTTAGTTACACACTCATCTGAGTTTTCTTAGGTTTTATCTTAATAGTTCTTGGTCTTATTACTTTTCCTTTTATATCCATGGGGAAGTGGAATAAGAATCTTTCCTCCGTAAGCCATGCGTGTTGTAAAAGTCAACTAAAATGCCAGGAACAATGGGCTAGTAACCACTTTTCCAGTAATAATTACTAACAAGAATAAGAAAATTGTCAAAGTGGGAAGTCTGAATGTGCGTGGATGTTGTGTAAATGATAAGAGATGATTGTGGATGTTATGGATGAGAAGAAGCTGGATGTCCTGGCTTTAAGTGAAACAAAGCTGAAGGGGGTGGGAGAGTTTCAGTGGAGAGGAATAAATGGGATTAGGTCAGCGGTTTCAAATAGAGTTAGAGCTAAAGGAGTAGCAATAATGTTGAAGGATAAGTTATGGCAGGAAAAAAGGGACTATAAATGTATTAATTAAAGGATTATGTGGAGTAAAATAAAGATTGGATGTGAAAAGTGGGTTATAGTAAGCGTATATGCACCTGCAGAAGAGAGAAGTGTAGAGGAGAGAGAGAGATTTTGGGAAATGTTGAATGAATGCGAGTTTTGAACCAAGTGTGAGAGTAATAGTGCTTGGGGATTTCAATGCTAAAGTGGACTTAAATGTTGTGGAGGGAGTAGTAGGTAAATTTGGGGTGCCAAGGGGTAAATGAAAATGGGAAGCCTTTAATTGAGCTATGTGTAGAAAAAGAGGATAAATAAATATGCAAGGTATGATATAGCACGTAATGAAAGTAGTTTGTTAGATTATGTATTGATGGATAAAAGGTTGATGGGTAGGCTCCAGGATGTACACGTTTATAGAGGGGCAACTGATACATCGGATCATTATTTAGTTGTAGCTACAGTTAGAGTAAGAGGTTGATGAGAAAAGAGGAAAATGGCAACAACAAGCAAGAGGGAGGTGAAAGTGTATAAACTAAGGGAGGAGGAAGTTCGGGTGAGATATAAGCAACTATTGGCAGAAAGGTGGGTTGGTGCAAGCATGAGTAGCAGGGGTGGGGGGGTTGAAGAGGGTTGGAATAATTTTAAAAATGCAGTATTAGAATGTGGGGCAGAAGTTTGTGGTTATAGGAGGGTGGGTGCAGGAGGAAAGAGGGGTGATTGGTGGAATGATGAAGTAAAGGGCGTGATAAAAGAGAAAAAATTAGCGTATGAGAGTTTTTTACAAAGCAGAAGTGTTATAAGAAGAGTAGAGTATATGGAGAGTAAAAGAAAGGTGAAGAGAGTGGTGAGAGAGTGCAAAAGGAGAGCAGATGAAAGAGTGGGAGGGGCACTGTCAAGAAATTTTAATGAAAATAAGAAAACATTTTGGAGTGAGTTAAACAAGTTAAGAAAGAATATTGAACGAATGGATTTGTCAGTTAAAAACAGAGTAGGGGAGTTAGTAGATGGGGAGATGGAGGTTTTGGGTAGATGGCGAGAATATTTTGAGGAACTTTTAAATGTCGACGTGCTTATGGGAGATTCTAAAGAAAAATTGCAAAGGTTAGTGGATGAGTTTGGGAGTGTGTGTAAAGGTAGAAAGTTGAAAAGTGAACATAGAAAAGAGTAAAGTGATGAGGGTATCAAATGATTTAGATAAAGAAAAATTGGATATCAAATTGGGGAGGAGTATGGAAGAAGTGAATGTTTTCAGATACTTGGGAGTTGACGTGTCGGCGGATGGATTTATGAGGGATGAGGCTTATAGAATTGATGAGGGAAAAAAGGTGAGTGGTGCATTGAGGTATATGTGGAGACAAAAAACGTTATTATGGAGGCAAAGAAAGGAATGTATGAAAGCATAGTAGTACCAACACTCTTATATGGGTGTGAAGCTTGGGTTGTGAATGCAGCAGCGAGGAGGCGGTTGGAGTCAGTGGAGATGTCCTGTCTAAGGGCAATGTGTGGTGTAAATATTATGCGGAAAATTCGGAGTGTGGAAATTAGGAGAAGGTGTGGAGTTAATAAAAGTATTAGTCAGAGGGCTGAAGAGGGGTTGTTGAGGTGGTTTGGTCATTTAGAGAGATTGGATCAAAGTAGAATGACATGGAGACCGTATAAATCTGTAAAGGAAGGAAGGAGGGGTAGGGGTCGTCCTCGAAAAGGTTGGAAGGAAGGGGTAAGGGAGGTTTTGTGGGCGAGGGGCTTGGCCTTCCAGCAGGCGTGCATGAGCGTGTTCGATAGGAGTGAATGGAGACGAATGGTATTTGGGACCTGACGATCTGTTGGAGTGTGAGCAGGGTAATATTTAGTGAAGGGATTCAGGGAAACCGGTTATTTTTATATAGCCGGACTTGAGTCCTGGAAATGGGAAGTACAATGCCTGCACTCTAAAGGAGGGGTTCGGGATATTAGCGGTTTAGAGGGATATGTTGTGTATCTTTATACGTATATGCTTCTAAACTGTTGTGTTTTGAGCACCTCTGCAAAAACAGTGATTATGTGTGAGTGAGGTGAATGTGTTGAATGATGAAAGTATTTTCGTTTGGGGATTTTCTTTCTTTTTGGGTCACCCTGCCTCGGTGGGAGACGGCCGACTTGTTATATTATATATATATATATTATATATATATATATATATATATATATATATATATATATATATATATATATATAGATATATATAATTGTGTGTGTGTGTGTGTGTGCAAAACAACCACTGAAAGAATAGAGAAATTCCAAGCGCTTTCGTGACTGCTCGCATTATCAAGGAACTATGAAAGTAAAGCATCAAAGGAAGGTATATAAGGGGTCTAGCCAACACCTCACTATCAGATCCCACAAGAATGAAACACCTGACGCGCGACTCATAAGAAAGGGAACACTGCAGCAGGCCCGCCGGCCCAACTAGACAGGTCCTTCACACAACCCACCAACAAACTATTCTACCCAAGAAATAAGAAATTTTAAAAATTATTATTTGTCCAGTGTATTATTAAATTCTTCCCAAATTCTATTAATTATAAATGGATCTAATTTATATAAACCAAAGGAAATATTCACATTATTGTCAAAACTGTTTTTTATGAAACAAGATTCAATTATATTCCTGTCGACCATGAACTTGCTTGATACTACTTTCTCAACTTTTTGAAAATCAATTGGATGGTTAAAATCTCTTACATGAATAAATAGAACATTGGAATCTTGTCCAGTTCTAATGCTATATTTATGTTGTTTTAATCTTAGTTCGAGGTTTTTTACCAGTTTGACCGTAATAAACTTTATCGCAAATTTTACAAGGAATCTTATAGACACATCCATCAGCATTTTGGGGGGAATTCTTTATCAAAAATTTTTTTTACTGTATCAAGATTTTTTAATACAACTTTAATATTAAAAGTCTTGAGAAGAGAAGGCATATCAACCAAGTTTTCATGGTAAGGGAGAACCAACATATTTTTAGTTGAATAAGGCTGGTTGTCCCTTTTTGGATTGTAAAAAGTATTTCTAGCAACTTCAAAAGATTTATCATTTACATTTCTTGGGTATTTCAAATCATTACCTATTTCATAAATTTTGGATATTTCCTCATCTATGAACTCTGGACTACAAATTCGTAAAGCTCTCAAAAACATTGGTGAGAAAACAGAGAGTTTAACTCTTATCTTGATGCGAAGAATAATAGTGGACATAGAACAGTTACTTGTAGGTTTTCTGTAAATTTTAAATTTGAATTCATTATTACAATTAATAATTAAAACATCTATTAAAGGTAATGATTTATTTTCTTCAAACTCAACAGTAAAGTTTATAGAATGTGCTAAGCTACTTAATTTGCCAAGGAAATGGTGTATATCTACATTTTTGGGCATAAGACACAAAATATCATCAACATATCTGAACCATTTAGCTCTATTAGGGAGGATTGTGTTAAGCAGCGTTGTTTCAAAAAATTCCATGTATAGGTTACTAAGAACAGGTGAAAGAGGATTTCCCATTGCCATACCAAACTTCTGAGTGTAAAACTTATTAAATACAAATTTTGCATCAACAATGCAAAGTTTAATAAGCTTAATGATAGTAGGAACTGGCAATGGTAAATCATAGTTAACGAGCTCTTCAGATAAGAAACTTAATAAATCATCAACAGGAACTTTCGTAAACAAGGAAGTAACATCAAAACTAACCATGGTAAAATCATTTAAGTCAGTCAAGGAGCTTAATTTATCAACTAAATCTATGTTGTTTTTAACATTAAATTTAGAAATTTTGCCAACAATAGGGCTCAAAATATCAACAAGCCATTTGGACAATTTATATGAAACTGACCCTATGGAGTTAATAATTGGTCTGACTGGATTCCCTGGTTTGTGTGTTTTTATTAGTCCATACATGTAAGGTAAAGATGGATTAGTGGAAGTAAATTGTTTGACTAATTCATCTTTGCCTTTGAGTAGAAGTTTTATTGTTTTATTGAAATTGCTGTTAACGGTTTCTAGGGGATTTTTTCTAAGTTTAGAATAGGTTTCTGTATCATCTAAGAGATTATTCATTTTTTCTTGGTAATCATTTTCTTTCATAATTAATATTGCATTTACTTAGCACATTCTATAAACTTTACTGTTGAGTTTGAAGAAAATAACTCATTGCCTTTTCTAGATGTTTTAATTATTAAGTAATAATGAATTCAAATTTAAAATTTACAGAAAACCTACAAATAACTGTTCTTATGTCCACTATTATTCTTCGCATCAAGATAGAGTTAAACTGTCTGTTTTCTCACCAATGTTTTTGAGAGCTTTACGAATTTGTAGTCCAGAGTTCATAGATGAGGAAATATCCAAAATTTATGAAATAGGTAATGATTTGAAATACCCAAGAAATGTAAATGATAAATCTTTTAAAGTTGCTAGAAATACTTTTTACAATCCAAAAAGGGACAACCAGCCTTATTCAACTAAAAATATGTTGGTTCTCCGTTACCATGAAAACTTGGTTGATATGCCTTCTCTTCTCAAGACTTTTAATATTAAAGTTGTATTCAAAAATCTTGATACAGTAAAAAAAATTTTTGATAAAGAATTCCCCCCAAAATGCTGATGGATGTGTCTATAAGATTCCTTGTAAAATTTGCGATAAAGTTTATTACGGTCAAACTGGTAAAAATCTCGAACTAAGTTTAAAACAACATAAATATAGCATTAGAACTGGACAAGATTCCAATGCTCTATTTATTCATGTAAGAGATTTTAACCATCCAATTGATTTTCAAAAAGTTGAGACAGTAGTATCAAGCAAGTCCATGGTCGACAGGAATATAATTGAATCTTGTTTCATAAAAAGCAGTTTTGACAATAATGTGAATATTTCCTTTGGTTTATATAAATTAGATCCATTTATAATTAATAGAATTTGGGAAGAATTTAATAATACACTGGACAAATAATAATTTTTAAAATTTCTTATTTCTTGGGTAGAATAGTTTGTTGGTGGGTTATGTGAAGGACCTGTCTAGTTGGGCCGGCGGGCCTGCTGCAGTGTTCCCTTTCTTATGAGTCGCGTGTCAGGTGTTTAACTGTTGTGGGATCTGATAGTGAGGTGTTGGCTAGACCCCTTATGTACCTTCTTTTGATGCTTTACTTTCATAGTTCCTTGATAATGTGAGCAGTCACGAAAGCGCTTGAAATTTCTCTATTCTTTCACAGTGGTTTTTTGCATATTCTGAAATCACCTGTTAACTGTGAAATATTGCATATATATATATATATATATATATATATATATATATATATATATATATATATATATATATATATATATATATATATATATATATATATATATAATCAACAAACCGGCCGTATCCCACCGAGGCAGGGTGGCCCAAAAAGAAAAAAGTTTCTCTTTTTAAATTTAGTAATTTATACAGGAGAAGGGGTTACTAGCCCCTTGCTCCCGGCATTTTAGTCGCATGGCTTACGGAGGAAGAATTCTGTTCCACTTCCTCATGGAGATAAGAGGAAATAAACAAGAATAAGAGCTAGAAAGAAAATAGGAGAAAACCCAGAGGGGGTGTTTATATCTATGTTTGTACATATATGTGTACTGCGACCTAAGTGTAAGTAGAAGTAGCAAGACGTACCTGGAACCTTGCATGTTCATGAGACGAAAAAAAGGACACCAGCAATCCTATCATGTAAAACAATTACAGGCTTTCGTTTTACACTCACTTGGCAGAACAGTAGTACCTCCCTGGGCGGTTGCTGTCTACCAGTCTACTACCTAGGATATATATATATATATATATATATATATATATATATATATATATATATATATATATATATATATATATATATATATATATATATATATATATAAACAATAAAAATTAGCAATATTTCATGCAACAATATCAAATATAATATGAGAGTACAAGAAAGAACATGAAATAATGTTACTCTTCACTGTGATTATATTGCTTGTGAAGACATTACTTGCATACATACACTTTCTCGTACATAAGGCAGTATCAAACACCTTAATTGCTGTAATATTCAGGAAATATTTTGTTTCGAGCGATAGGAACTGTAATTGTGAACCACCTTTAAATTAGCCACTACTATCGAGCTGCTGTAGTCTTCCCTAGAGGTAATTCAGTGTTGACTACGAGTCAGTTCAGAAGCTGGTCGTGCGAGTCAGTCTGGCCGGGCCGTGACTCAGTGTCCAGCTAATTTCCGTAACGTGGGATTCTGCGTAATTCTGTCAGTAATTGGCTTTTCTCATGAAGACTCGTTATGAAGATTCGTTACGTTTTAATGAAGTAATAATGATAAACTACTAACATTACATTTCTCCTTTTTACTACTACACAAGCATTGCTGCTATTATTATTGCGACTACTAATAAAAATAAAATTATTAGTAATGACAGGAATATATGAATTAATTCCTATAAAGTGACGATAAAGTTAATTCAAACCTTCATCACTTTTGTGCCGGATGAGTCTGTATTTCTTCTTGAAATTGAAATGAACGTGGCAGATGCAACATAACGTAGATGCACTGACCTCGAAGGAATCTACAAAGCTAATGTATTATACGAGTTTTATTAATTTCATGGTAATAAAAGTTAATTGAATTGGACATCTCGTGTGAGCAAAATAATTGCAAATTAATTCCGTCAAGGTTGCTGCTTCCACCATAAGCAGATTTTTGGATAGATTTGTGACGAAATGATAATATATTTTTTTCTAAAGAGTCATTTACGTGAAATTTTAATATACATTAACCTAAATTGGTGTTGTATTTTTTACATATTTTTTTTCGATCTCCTTTGCTGAATTCTGATACAAAAGTATAGTAAAAAGCGGTGAAGTATTTTTGCAAGAATATGTAAACACTGCAAGAATATGTAAACAGTTAAATTTAGGTAGTGGAAAGACTTGCATGCAGACGGCGGTGATTTACTTGCCACTGGTTAAGAGGGCCACTCTGAGTGGTCAAGGTGGACACTTAAGTGACCCAAGTCTAAACCTCATAATGTTCAAGGTGTACGCTGGAATGAGTTAGAAAGCACTTGAATGCTAAGGATGGTACACCCTACAAACACACCAGGAAGTGCACCCTACAAACACACCAGGAGGTGTACTCAACAAACACACCAGGAGGTGCACTCAAACACGCCAGGAGGTGCACTCTACAAACACACCAGGAGGTGCACCCAACAAACACACCAGGAGGTGCACTCTGCAAACCCAGCAGGAGGTGCACTCAGCAAACATAGCAGGAGGTGCACTCAACAAACACAGCAGGAGGTGCACTCAACAAACACAGCAGGAGGTGCACTCAACAAACACAGCAGGAGGTGCACTCAACAAACACAGCAGGAGGTGCACTCAACAAACACAGCAGGAGGTGCACTCAACAAACACAGCAGGAGGTGCACTCAACAAACACAGCAGGAGGTGCACTCAAACACAGCAGGAGGTGCACTCAAACACAGCAGGAGGTGCACTCAACAAACACAGCAGGAGGTGCACTCAACAAACACAGCAGGAGGTGCACTCAACAAACACAGCAGGAGGTGCACTCAACAAACACAGCAGGAGGTGCACTCAACAAACACAGCAGGAGGTGCAATCAACAAACACAGCAGGAGGTGCACTCAAACACAGCAAGAGGTGCACTCAACAAACACAGCAGGAGGTGCACTCAACAAACACAGCAGGAGGTGCACTCAACAAACGCAGCAGGAGGTGCACTCAAACACACCAGGAGGTGCACTCAACAAACACAGCAGGAGGTGCACTCAACAAACGCAGCAGGAGGTGCACTCAAACACACCAGGAGGTGCACTCAACAAACACAGCAGGAGGTGCACTCAACAAACACAGCAGGAGGTGCACTCAAACACAGCAGGAGGTGCACTCAACAAACACAGCAGGAGGTGCATTTAACAAATCGGTACGAGCGTTCACGTAGTAAAGACAGCAATTAGCAAAATTGTAAAAACTGGACAGTCCTAGAAAGTGTTTGGTAATTATCCGTGGTGGTGGTGCCACCACAGGTATGTACTGGCATATATGTACTGGTGGTGGTGCCACCACAGGTATGTACTGGTGGTGGTGCCACCACAGGTATGTACTGGCATATATGTACTGGGGGTGGTGCCACCACAGGTATGTACTGGCATATATGTACTGGGGGTGGTGCCACCACAGGTATGTACTGGCATATATGTACTGGGGGTGGTGCCACCACAGGTATGTACTGACATATATGCACTGGTGGTGGTGCCACCACAGGTATGTACTGGTGGTGGTGCCACCACAGGTATGTACTGGTGGTGGTGCCACCACAGGTATGTACTGATGGTGGTGCCACCACAGGTATGTACTGGCATATATGTACTGGGGGTGGTGCCACCACAGGTATGTACTGGCATATATGTACTGGGGGTGGTGCCACCACAGGTATGTACTGGCATATATGTACTGGGGGTGGTGCCACCACAGGTATGTACTGACATATATGCACTGGTGGTGGTGCCACCACGGGTATGTACTGGGGTGGTGCCACCACAGGTATGTACTGGCATATATGTACTGGGGGTGGTGCCACCACGGGTATGTACTGGCATATATGTACTGGTGGTGCCACCAATACATACATGCAAGAATGTTCAGTTCATGTAAAAGGAAGGAGCAAATTTACATTAATTACTTAAGCGTTGACCATTCGTTTCATATTCTGCCCCCACTCCCTCCGTTATTGCCTACTACCTCCTCTCATAGTTCCCGATTCTCCACTTCCCTTCCACCACTGGCACCCTCACATCTTCTCCCAGAAAAATCTCCTTTTATGGTATCCCACCCTCTTTGGAAACCCTCTTATCTCCCTTGTTACTCCTTGTCCACCTTATTTACTCTTTCTTCTTGGTTCTCCCTACTTTCGTATTACACCCATCTCTTATTTGCACGGGATATGTACACCAAGAGATGCATTTTTCTAAGCGTCTATATGCTGAGAGTTCTCTCCTTAGTTTAATTATTAAAATATTCTTCTCTGGTGGTGAAAAGGTTATGTGCAGCTCGATCGCTAGCGCACTCAGCTCACACACTGTGGTCCAGGGATCGATCCCGCGGTATGGCTGAAAACATTAGGACGTGTTTCCATAAGAAACCTGCTGTCCCTGTTCACTCATCAGTAATATGGGTACCTGGGTGTTAGTCGACTGGTGTGGGTCGTATCCCAGGATAAAATTGAGCTGATTTCCCAGAAATGCTCTGTATAACTAGCTTTCGCTGTAGTATGTCAGTGATGTCAGCTAGGACTGTGTACCTTGTACATGTACTTATAGAAATAAGGCACATTATTAGTATTATCAATGACTCGAGCGTTATTTGATAACTTCTCTGTCATCTTGGTTATTCCCCTCTCACCTTGGTACCTCCCCTCTCACCTTGGTACCTCCCCTCTCACCTTGGCACCTCCCCTCTCACCTTGGCACCTCCCCTCTCACCTTGGCACCTCCCCTCTCACCTTGGCACCTCCCCTCTCACCTTGGTACCTCCCCTCTCACCTTGGCACCTCCCCTCTCACCTTGGCACCTCCCCTCTCACCTTGGTACCTCCCCTCTCACCTTGGTACCTCCCCTCTCACCTTGGTACTTACCCTCTCACCTTGGTACCTCCCCTCTCACCTTGGCACCTCCCCTCTCACCTTGGTACCTCCCCTCTCACCTTGGTACTTACCCTCTTACCTTAGTACCTCCCCTCTCACCTTGGTACCTTCCCTCTCACCTTGGTACTTACCCTCTCACCTTGGTACCTCCCCTCTCACCTTGGTACCCTCTCACCTTGGTACCTCCCCTCTCACCTTGGTACCTCCCCTCTCACCTTGGCACCTCCCCTCTCACCTTGGTACCTCCCCTCTCACCTTGGTACCTCCCCTCTCACCTTGGCACCTCCCCTCTCACCTTGGTACCTCCCCTCTCACCTTGGTACTTACCCTCTTACCTTAGTACCTCCCCTCTCACCTTGGTACCTTCCCTCTCACCTTGGTACTTACCCTCTCACCTTGGTACCTCCCCTCTCACTTTGGTACTTACCCTCTCACCTTGGTACCTCCCCTCTCACCTTGGTACCTCCCCTCTCACCTTGGTACTTACCCTCTCACCTTGGTACCTCCCCTCTCACCTTGGTACTTACCCTCTCACCTTGGTACCTCCCCTCTCACCTTGGTACTTACCCTCTCACCTTGGTACCTCCCCTCTCACCTTGGTACTTACCCTCTCACCTTGGTACTTACCCTCTCACCTTGGTACTTACCCTCTCACCTTGGCACCTCCCCTCTCACCTTGGTACCTCCCTTCTCACCTTGGTACCTCCCCTCTCACCTTCGTACCTCCTCTCTCACCTTGGTACCTCCCCTCTCACCTTGGTACCTCCCCTCTCACCTTGGTACTTACCCTCTCACCTTGGTACCTCCCCTCTCGCCTTGGTACCTCCCCTCTCACCTTCGTACCTCCTCTCTCACCTTGGTATCTCCCCTCTCACCTTGGTACCTCCCCTCTCACCTTGGTACTTACCCTCTTACCTTGGTACCTCCCCTCTCACCTTGGTACTTACCCTCTCACCTTGGTACCTCCCCTCACCTTGGTACCTTCCCTCTCACCTTGGTACTTACCCTCTCACCTTGGTACCTCCCCTCTCGCCTTGGTACCTCCCCTCTCACCTTCGTACCTCCTCTCTCACCTTGGTACCTCCCCTCTCACCTTGGTACCTCCCCTCTCACCTTGGTACCTCCCCTCTCACCTTGGTACTTACCCTCTCACCTTGGTACCTCCCCTCTCACCTTGGTACTTACCCTCTCACCTTGGTACCTCCCCTCTCACCTTGGTACTTACCCTCTCACCTTGGTACCTCCCCTCTCACCTTGGTACTTACCCTCTCACCTTGGTACCTCCCCTCTCACCTTGGTACCTCCCTTCTCACCTTGGTACCTCCCCTCTCACCTTCGTACCTCCTCTCTCACCTTGGTACCTCCCCTCTCACCTTGGTACCTCCCCTCTCACCTTGGTACCTCCCCTCTCGCCTTGGTACCTCCCCTCTCACCTTCGTACCTCCCCTCTCACCTTGGTACCTCCCCTCTCACCTTGGTACCTCCCCTCTCACCTTGGTACTTACCCTCTTACCTTGGTACCTCCCCTCTCACCTTGGTACTTACCCTCTCACCTTGGTACCTCCCCTCACCTTGGTACCTCCCCTCTCACCTTGGTACCTTCCCTCTCACCTTGGTACTTACCCTCTCACCTTGGTACCTCCCCTCTCGCCTTGGTACCTCCCCTCTCACCTTCGTACCTCCTCTCTCACCTTGGTACCTCCCCTCTCACCTTGGTACCTCCCCTCTCACCTTGGTACCTCCCCTCTCACCTTGGTACTTACCCTCTTACCTTGGTACCTCCCCTCTCACCTTGGTACTTACCCTCTCACCTTGGTACCTCCCCTCTCACCTTGGTACCTCCCCTCTCACCTTGGTACTTACCCTCTTACCTTGGTACCTCCCCTCTCACCTTGGTACTTACCCTCTCACCTTGGCACCTCCCCTCTCACCTTGGTACCTCCCCTCTCTGACCTCTACATGAATGGTATATAATACTGACAAGATGAAGAATTAGTAACATTTGCAACATTTGGGTATCTGTATTTGAAGACGTTTCACCATCCAGGAATTTGTATTGGTAAAGCCGCTGGATGACGAAACTTCTACAAATAAAGATACGCAGATCTTGCACCTGTCTAATTCTTCATCCTCTTGGACCTTATGGTGGCCATCATCTATAATAATTCCTCTTGATATTTACTTTTTTCAACTCTCCCAGGTAATATCCTTTTCCCCGTTGAACTTTCCCCTTCAGTATTTCATTCCTTCATTCCCTATATCTTAGCTCCCCCCTCCCCCCTCCTCTTTCATTTCGTTTCTACTCCCCTTTCCCGTTGTTTCCCCCACTTCCGTTTCCCAGTCTCCCATTCCCTCTTCTATATTCTCTTCGTTTTCCCATCTTCATTTACTCGTCACTTTACCTACCATTCCTCCCTTCTCACAGCGCAGGAGGAGTTCATCCCCTCGCCCCTTCCCTACTCACAGCGCAGGAGGGGTTTATACCATCACCCCCTCCCCCCAACTTCCTGCTCACAGAGCAGGAGGTTCATCCATTCACCCCCCTCCCTTCCTGCTCACAGCTCAGGAGGGGTTCATCACGTCACCACTGAACCAATCTTCATTACAGAGCGCGGCGTGTGTCTTAGGATTGGTCACCACCTTAATTATTTAGTAATTGGATTCACACGATTACTGCGAACCCAGATTAAATTTCTCTGGGCGCTGCGTCTGCTTGATTTAATGCTGCTAATGATATTACTGCTAATATTTATTATTATTACTCTTATTTTATTGATATTTTTATTATAATTAAGCATAATTAAAATTTTGGGGGCTTAAATAATTATGAATGATGGTTATTTTAATACGCTTTGCTAATTAGCGTCCCTGGGTTTTCTTATTGGAATTGGCAGATATAAATTTCAGTAGAAAAATGAATGCAGTTATAGTTTTTCTGGTTTCGAAAATGACTAGTGTTTGTTATTAGTTATTTTATTGTGATTTATTGAGATTGTGAAACTAAAAAACGAATAGGGTTAGATTATAAAAATTATATAAATATTTGTTGTTACTTCAAACGGTCTTCATGAAGAAGATTATAAATACCATTGAAAACTCATTACAGTTTGTGATTAGTTGTGTAAAATAAAATATGGTGTGTTTTGGTAGTATAAATTCAGTTTAATATGAAGCCGGGGAGAGCCCCCCTACCTGTGGACATAATTAATCTTTGGTAAACAGGTCCACCACCGTTGACTCAGCCTCGCTCATTCTAGATTATGTTTCTTGATCTTTGTTGTTCATGACTGACTTTACTAGTGTATACCACGAACTCGTTGGACTGATGATTAATAGGCTAGCAAGTCTAGCGTCGCCTAGATCACAACTCGTTGGATTGTTAATGATCAATAAAGGGGTAAGGTCGCGTTGATCGTTGTGTTATTAATGTTAATAAAAGGGTCATTCTCGGTCGTGTCGATCACTTCACAACGTTCAGAGGTGTCACTTCACATCAGCTCTGATGGGGGAGTTAACCTATACAATAATTGCCTTAGTTATAATTTTATTTGCAATTTTTATAACTATTTAGAACTTCTGTATTACTAGTCACGATTAGTGATGTTTAATATTATTAGATTTTCAACTGTATATATAAATTCAATGTGTTTTATTTATTCTGTATAAATTGTTAAGTTTATTCGTGGCAGCAGTACAATTTTAGTGTTCTGAACGAGTGGTCCTTGAAGCGTAGGTTAGAGTTTTAAATACATTATTTCTACAGCTAGGTTAACCCTTCAAAGAGGAGGGGAAAGGTGCCTTGATGCTGGGGAAGGGTTCCTAATTCCAGGAATTGGATTTACCCTCCCCTTCCTCGAGTCAACCTTGATTACCTATGATTCTCAAGGCATTGTATGACCCTTAGGGATTAAGTTGTCTGGCGCTAATAATAATAATAATAATAATATATTAAGTTGCCTGGCACCGGAGGAAAGTGTTGCGTTCATCATTCAGTCAATAGTTATTATTCTCAATACGTTAGTTGAATTTAATGACTGTCGACTACACGGGTCACTAATGTACACTTCACCTAGTCCTAGACACTAACACCAAGGACACGGAGTTACTAGGCGAGGATGAACGTATCTTTAATGCTCAACAAAGCTCTCGTTAAAATATAAAAACCCACGAACATACAAAGAAAATCACAGACAAGAAAATGCAAATATGTTCACTGATTGTACGTAGTCTTAAATAAGGAACACATGTACATAGGTTGAGACATTTCCTGCTGATCGCTCCTCTTCTATGGATGCATCATCATGTTTACTGTGTACTCTTTCTGAGTACTGTGTATTTGTCCTGAATGCTGTGGACTCGACCTGTGTATTATGTACTAATTAGAAATTCAAGATAAAATTATCTAGCACGCACTGGGCACTTACCTGAAGGTGATATATATAAATAATTCTTGTCATAATTTATTGCAGAAACGACTTGTATATTCCTCTCTGCGATAACAACAGAACAGGTTTGCCAATACCGCATCTAATCCATCTAAGCCAAATCAGAATAAATTTGCAATTGTTCAGGCGAAGGTAATTATCGAATTAATGGATGGTAGGAAAAAACTGCATTTTTGCTTCGCCTTATGCAGCCCGTCAGCGAAAGTTGACTGACTGGCGTTGTCTAGGATTGACTGGCACTGAAAGAGGTTCTCTGGAAATGGCGTTGATGGGAACTGACTGAAGCTGAGGTAAGACACCGTAACCTGGTGGTTACTGTAATTGCATAATGGGAGATATAAATCACGTCATTACGGGGATGCTGATCGCAGATATATATATATATATATATATATATATATATATATATATATATATATATATATATATATATATATAATGTGATGTATAATATGTTTGTATATGTATATCTTAGTCGTAAAATTCAAAGATTTAACCTGTCATGTTAATGAAAGGTTTTCGGGTCCACATACATAGTGTAACTTAGTTTACATACTGATGAATTTACTATATCAAACGGATTATTACAGATATCTCATCCCAGGAGCGAGGTTGTCTATAACAAGGGATTACATACCGTTTTAACCGTCAAGTGGTTAATTGTCGTATTTATTCCCAAGGGGTTAGTAGCCTTATTTATTTTTGAGAGATTGCTTGAGCCTTATTAATTGATAACTCCCCGTATTTGTTATTCATGGGGCTTATTTAATTATATTTATTTTTATAAGGTTTCACGCTCTATTTATTAACAGAATAGGTTTTGTAATAAAATATCATAGTTCAGGTTTTATCTCGCCTATGGATTAGTTATAGTCAAAGTGATGCACATGGATTCGTTGTGTTCCAAGTGTTACCTTACGCATGAGTTAAGGTATTATCTTGCCCATGGGTAAGGTATTATCTTGCCCATGGGTAAGGTATTATCTTGCCCAGTGGTAAGGTATTACCAATGGATTATATATTTTCCAGGTGCGACCTAACCAACAGAATCGTGACAAATTGTTTAATGAGAATAAATTATCCAAGGCATAACGTTTAATGGGTAAGATTACTGAAGGTAAATAAAGATACGCCGTTCTTTAGGATTAACTTGTCCTATGTTCAACGTATCAAATCTCCTTGGGGTATATTTACTGAGTAATATAAATGTGTGCTTTAATGTAAAATGGGTTAAATTAGCGTACACGCGGAGTTCAGGACACATCTTTAGTTGTTACGTTTGGGTCCTGGGACCCTGGAGTGACGAGGGTCCCTGGAGTGACGAGGGTCCCTGGAGTGACGAGGGTCCCTGGAGTGACGAGGGTCCCTGGAGTGACGAGGGTCCCTGGAGTGACGAGGGGTGACGAGGAGTGACGAGGGTCCCTGGAGTGACGAGGGTCCCTGGAGTGACGAGAGTCCCTGGAGTGACGAGGGTCCCTGGAGTGACGAGGGTCCCTGGAGTGACGAGAGTCCCTGGAGTGACGAGGGTCCCTGGAGTGACGAGGGTCCCTGGAGTGACGAGGGTCCCTGGAGTGACGAGGGTCCCTGGAGTGACGAGGGGTGACGAGGGTCCCTGGAGTGACGAGGGTCCCTGGAGTGACGAGGGTCCCTGGAGTGACGAGGGTCCCTGGAGTGACGAGGGTCCCTGGAGTGACGAGGGTCCCTGGAGTGACGAGGGTCCCTGGAGTGACGAGGGTCCCTGGAGTGACGAGGGGTGACGAGGAGTGACGAGCGTATTCTATAATGACAACCATTTGAATGTTCTGATACATTTATCTATATTCCTTTAATTCATATTGTAGGTGATGTTTTGTCTTCTGATTCTGAGTTGACTCTTCTTCCCTAACCAGCTGACGTGCTAAATTAGACAAGCTAAGTTTTAATGATATTTAAGGCTATTTTCTTTTTCTTAAATGTCATTTACCTTAACAACATAGTTCGTAATACTCATAGTGTGGAACTTTAACCAAGGCATTAAAAGTTTTATCTGCAGCCACATTCACAGGATCTGGTTCTTGGCACTGAAAAAAAAAGCTAAACCAGTTTCGTTTTTTTCTTAAGATTCTTCTACGAGTCGTCGATGTCATGAGGTATTTATTATCATTTGTTTAATCAGTGATTTAAGACTGCCAACGTCCAATCATAATTAAGCAGATTAAATGATGTCTACTTATTGGCGTTCATTGGTCAGTCGGAGTAAATAATAATAATAATAAATATTTATATAAGTATATGCACAAGGTTTACAGACCTAGCTGACATTAGTGACATACTACTAAATAGAAAGCCCCTTGTTATGCAGAGCATTTCGAGCAAATTACCTCAGTATTGTCCCCAGGATGCCACCCACACCAGTCGGCTAACACCCAGGTATCTATTTCACTGCCAGGTGAACAAGGTCAGCCGGTGTCTTAGGGAAACACGCCCTAATTTTTCCACCCCTACCGGGGATCGAACCAAGACCTCAGTGTGAGCTGAGTGCACTATCAATCGAGCTATGGGACACCTTTCATCTCGTCATAATGTACATGTCTTGCCCTTCCAGGGGGGAGGGGAGAAAGGCACTGTGCCGTAATGGCAGTGGGCTCTTGATTCAGAGAAACTTTAGCAGTTTTTCCTGTTGGATGGAAAATGATTACCTTCCGTTCCTCAGGGAGCTGTATGATTCTTACGGGTTTAGTGCCTCCCCGTGAATGTAATAGCGTTATTGTTTGTATAGCGGAGATGATTAGTCAGTTTGTTACTACTCACTAAATCGCTAAATCTGCATTCTGTCGTTATGGTGCAGCGTTACCAGTGAGCCTGGCTAGATGATCAACGGTTTCCTGGAGAATGACTCTCATCACTGTGAGATGTAGTCAGCTCTTCACGATAGAAGCAGAGACGCCAGTGTAGTGCATTTAAACTATTGACAACGTTTCGCCCAAGATGTTGAGTTGAAAATAAAGCATACTCTGAAGGCGAAACGTTGTCAATAAAGAATCCCATTACACTGCGTTTGTCTCTCTTTCTATCTTGTCTGTATTTTATACTGTTTCTCTCCATCTTCCTTGACGACTCGAGCAAAACTTCTCATGGGTGGGAATCAGCAGTTACCATGACGTGTTCAGATGATCACTACAAAGCAGCAACCAATACAACCTCCCACTCATTATCACCATCGCTGCAACACATTAAAACTATCTCCCAGAGGCATCATCACCAACCTAGTGCGGTGTTACCGTACAAGGTTTAAGTACTGGGTGACGGTGTTACCGTCACCCAGTACTTAAACACCGATCTATTCATACATTACAACCACTACCAGTGCCTTAATATCACTATCCCAATCCATCACCGCTACAGTCCATTAACACCATCGCCCCCTGGTGAACCCAGACCAACCCAGGAATGTGATCGCCATACTGGTTAATCTTGGTGTTTTAAACCCTACTGGTTATTTACTTCTTAACATTTATATTCTCCACACACCATCTCGTCTAATCCTGTCACACCTGTTCCTAATCCATTTTCTAAATCCCAGACCTTCCCCATATACCTTTTCCACCCTTCCTTTAACCTTTCAGACATACATTCCTCCTAGTAACCTTTTACCCACGCTTCTTATCCCATACACTTCTTGATCTCAGAACCAGCTACTTTATTATTCTTGCATCAAACAAGCAGTATACATGATAGTCTTTAGTCCAGATAGTTAGCCTCGCTCTGAGTTTTAATTCATTTGCTGTCTTTTCCATGCATATATTTCATGTTTCATTTTCTCACGGATCCCATTCATCTATAATCGTGCTTTAACTCCGTAATCTAGAAGCTCCTGCCCACACATCTCTACCACAATCTACATCCTTACAATCCCTACCCCATAACCTCCTTTCCTATAAACTCCGTTCCCCATGAACCTCCTTTCCCATAAACATCCTTCTCCATCAACTTCATTCCCCATCAAGCCCCCTTTACTACAACCTTCCCATCACCACAACCTTCCCATCACCACAACCTTCCCATCACCACAACCTTCCCATCACCACAACCTTCCCATCACCACAACCTTCCCATCACCACAACCTTCCCATCACCACAACCTTCCCATCACCACAACCTTCCCATCACTACAACCTTCCCATCGCCACAACCTTCCCATCACCACAACCTTCCCATCACAACCTTCCCATCACCACAACTTTCCCATCACAACCTTCCCTTTACCACAACCTTCTTCAACACACTTTTCTCTTTCTGTCTTCCCTACAATCTTCTTCCCCATAGCTTTTCCTTCTTTTAAATTCTTTGTCTCTTACAATTTTTACCCATAGTCTCTCACAACCTCCATACCCAGTCGCTCCCACAATCTCTATCCCTAGTCACTCTCACAATCTCCATCCCTAAACCTTCCTACAATCCCCTCTTCCACAATCTTCTCTTATAATCTACAATCTTCTATCCCAGTCTCCCACAGTCTCCTGTCCCAGTCTCCCCCACAATCTCCTCCCCGTCCCCCAGCATTCCCCCACAACACACAGCCGTCACTGGATTACTGTTGATTTAGAAGTTGTGGTTTGTTTTGGTTTTAAGCTGTTGGGTGCGAGGTGAGGCTGTGGCAGGTCGAGGGGAAGGCAGCGGGGGGCGGGCAGATAGCATCCTCCACTATGAATTGTTAATTACAAGGCAACAAGGATTAATTGGGAGCGACGGGGGGCCCCCTGAATATTTAACCCGACTCAAGGCGTCTAGCAACTACAAGGAGGAGGAGGAGATGGTGGTGGAGGAGGCGCATAGAGGAGGTGGTGGTGGAGGAGGAGCGTGGTTGAAGGAGGAGATGGTGGTGGTGGAGAAGCAGCATGGTTGGAGGAGATGGTGGTGGTGAAGGAGCATGGTTAGAGGAGGAGGTGGTGGTGGTGGTGGAGGAGGAGGAACGTGGTTGGAGGAGGAGGAGCAGCAGCAGCATGGGTGGAGGAGTTGTAGAGAAGAGTTGGAATATTAGAGAACTGTTTAAATGCGGAGAGGGTCAGGAGGAGGTGAAGGAAGAAGAGTGATACAAAAGTGGAGATGGTAAGGAACGGTAATGAAGAAGATATGATGGAATATGAAAAAGGATGGTGCATAAGGGGAAGGGAAGAGAAAGATGGGAAGACCAAGGAAAGATGAGGTGGCGAAGGTAATACAAAACAAGACGAGCGATGGTAGAACAGGAAGAAAAGTCATACAAGTGTAGGTGAAGGTGGATATGAAGGAGGAAGGAGGAGTAGGCATGAGAATGTTATTAGAGGGACGAAGGAGAATGGTGCTAGGAGACAGAAGGTGATAGATGGAAGTAGGAGAATGGTGCTAGGAGACAGAAGGTGATAGATGGAAGTAGGAGAATGGTGCTGAATAGGGGGGAGACATCATTTATGTGAAATTACACGAATCTGTGTCTTTCCTTTCTCCCCTCCCTCTCTCTCATCACTATCATCATCATCATCACTATCATCACTTATCATCATTCCCCACCCAGTATCGTTGCATTTTCCATTACCTTCGTCCCTTTTACTCTACTTTCCCTTCGTGTACTAGACTATTGATGTATCCAATTATATATATATTAAAAAAGGTCATTGCGTCTAATACGACAAACTCCATCTCTCTGTCATTTACCCATCTACACGAGACTATTTCTGGCCAAGTAAGAGCACATACAAGACTTGACAGTGGTAAAACCTTAGGTGAAGAATTAGACATGTGCAACATCTGGGTATCTCTATTTGTAGACGTTTCGCCAACCAGTGACTTTTTCAATACACATTCAAGGACAAAAGATGAGGTAATCAGTCCCTCAGCTTTGGAGTTGGTGAAGACCACAGTAGTCTTGAAGAATCTTAAAGACTACGGTGCTCTTCACCAACTCCAAGGCTGAGGGACTGATTACCTTAACTTTCGTATATAGTTCTACAGTTTTCCTATTATGTCCTGGAATTTGTACTGATAAAGTCACTGGTTGGCGAAACGTCTGCAAATAAAGATAGCCAGATGTTTCACACGTGTCTAATTCTTCATCTTGTCTGTATGTATTGTATACCACTCATACAAAACCTTAAGTAAGGCAGTCTAATTCAAAATAAAGGCCAACCCGAGTGCATTTATATTATTTGCTTCAGGTGTTATTACTCTTGTGCTCCCACCAGATACAGTCTATCAGGTTGAACAAGCCTGTCTGAAAGGCTTGAGCAAGCCTGATAGACTAAATGTCGGATATACTGATACACACTGCTATTGCAATGAGGCTTGGTTATTACACTGAGGCCTCTGAAAGTTAATTGCACTTCGACGCTGTATTTTACGGATAAGACAATGGGAAAGGCTACGCAGATATACTAGGTCAGATTCCACAGTTTCTTTTCCTTTATTAATCGAGAGCTCGTAAATAGTTGTGTTTCTAGCGTAACTTTAGCCAGAGTGATCCAGAGACATTCCTTGCTGACCCACCAACCCGCAACATTCCCACTTCGAGCGCAGGTATTATAACTCTCGCCTCTAAAAACCGGCTAACCGGTTTTCCCACCGAATACCTTCCTGAATTATTACCCTGATCATATGCCAGCATCAAACCCGTCATAAAAACGTTTATATAGCCTATCTTATCTGATGTTCTCTTGTACTTAGGTTTCTGTATTGTTCATACCTCCTGAATGATGAACAGTGAACATTTATTTGTTGTTGGTGAGCTTGTTCCCCGGTTTTATTATTATTTTTATGGTTCTGTGTACCAAGATATGTAGGTTCTTATGCGGTCACTTCGGTTAGTATTAAAGATAGCAAGTGCTCACTTCAAGGGTGGATAACAGACGGTTTAAAAGCAACAGTAACTGTTAAGATACTCTTGAACTTTAGTTGAAATCTGGGCCATATTGCTCTGGTATTTTTTTGTGCTGTTAAATCTTTTCACTCCCACTATTTTAGGATAATCTTGATAGCAAGTTGGTTTAGCAGTTTCAAAGTTTATTTAGTGCAAATGCGAACGAGTTATGTAGAATGTCCATGTAACCGAAGCTTGGGAGGTTAGGAAATGTTTTTTCGTTTGTTTTCTTGTGTGTTTACGCATTCCTTAACCATCTAATCACATGAAGAAGAAGCCACAACACTGTGGTTTGAACATTACACTTGTAATACTCTATTTAGAGACCTTAATACGACGTTTCGGTCCTACCAGCGCCATTGAAAAAGCAAAGGGAAGAAAGCCAGAAGACACGTAAAGTTAAGGGGTGAGGAAAAAGGCTAAGTTGGGTAAATTCACTTGTGTTATGAAGATTA
This sequence comes from Cherax quadricarinatus, assembly GCF_038502225.1. Lineage (NCBI taxonomy): Eukaryota > Metazoa > Arthropoda > Malacostraca > Decapoda > Parastacidae > Cherax > Cherax quadricarinatus. The sequence continues at coordinate 32,383,064 of NC_091295.1, forward strand.
CAACATTTGACGGTATAATGAAAAAGGTTAACATCATCTGAAAAAATAATGGGAATAGGATTTATCATTCCTAACAGGAAGAATTAAAGTATTTTGGATGTGACTGAGACTGAGGCCAGAAAATATGTACGGAGGAAGTTTCTCATGAACATTAATAACGATATACATGTATGTGCTACCAATATATTTCCAGGAAAATTCATAACATGCAGAAATGTTATGAAAGAAATGGGGAGTCTTATGGAGAATCAACATATATGAAGGAAAATCACAACTTCCTCAAGAATTCAATATAAAAATTCGAGTGATCACACAGGAAAGAGAGGGGTGATCAGTGTGCATATTCTTAAACTATATAAAGGTCTATAACACTGTGAGCAAGAGAGTCATATGTTTGGAAAAGCAAACATGAATAACAGAAAACTTGCTTCGGTGGCTGAAAAAAAGTACCTGAAGTGTACGAGAAAAATTGCGAGAGAGTAAATTTCAGACTGGGAAAGAGTAACATGTAAAGTACCCCAAGCATCAGTATTAAGGCATCTTTTTATATATTCTTAAATTCTTATATGTCACTGCTTGCAGTCAATTTCAAATTGATAATAAGAATGCAAATCTACCAATTCGCTGGAAATTAACAAACTGCATCTCATCAACATATGCAAGGTAATTAAACCTAAGAAATGCTTAGGATTTTAGAGAAGCATCATTGAAGACATAAAAATTATGAAGCCCCAGTGAATAGGCTGCACTTATGGATGTACAGAAGCTCTGAAAAGTCCAAAGTTCGCAACCAGACTAATCCTTGAGCTGAACGGAATAAATTTTAGGGGTTGTGTGATTGCGGAATGCAAGATAGACAGAGGCATTGTCAGGATAGATAAGGAGAAACTAGCCTGAGAGGGCGAGGAAAAGGGAGACAACGTCAGTTTCCCCTGTCTTCTAAAATTATTTTTCCCCTATAATCTGCCTTGTCCATAATTATTATCGCATTTGCTTTGTCTGCTTTTGTAAGGTGACGTCTAGGATCTTTCCTTAATTCATGGAAAGAGTCTAGATTTCACCTTACGAAAGCAGACAAAGCAAATACGATAGTAACTATGGACAAGGTAGATTATAGGGGAAAAATAAACATGATATTAGCAGACAGGGAAATTCTAGCGCCTCTTAGGGACAGTGAAAACGTGCAGCGAGCTGATGGAGAAAGTAGCGAAAGAAAACACTACATACAGTTTCAAGAGTATATAGGACCGAACTCAAGAGGCATGGCAGTCAGTGGTTAGTTAAGTGTGGCCAGGAGCCGAGAACATACCCCTATCCCCATCCCTTAACCACAAATAAGTATGTACACGGGCACACTCATTCAGCTTGGTGAAATATCAAGTTAATGTCTTTTGTTGGTACCCAGGGCATGTCGGGTTCCCGGGTAATAAGCGGCCAGATGCGTAAGAAGGAGCTTCTGTGTCGTGTGCACTCTATAGACACAGAAGTGTAGCCATGTTTGTGATTACGATATGTACAATTCTAACGCCCAGTTGGTCCTACACAAGAACACCAAATTATGCAGTGTACATCAAGTCGTCGATGTTTGACATTATACTTTCCAGAGGATTCGTAATAAGACTATTCCCGTCCATATCCACCTGTTCTCTGCGTAACAGAGCATTACACAAATAACCCGCACATAGGAGAGAGGAGCTTATGACGACGTTTTGGTCCGACTTGGACAATTTACAAAGTCATACTAACAGAAACGATGTATAATGTTCGCCAAGACCGGAGTCCTGGCACGGGTCTTAATCTTGCGATGACCCGTCTCTAACAGAAAGGAGAGGAGGAGGGAGTATATATAGGCCAGCAGACAGGGACGGGACGAGAGAGGTAGTAGAGGAAGATGAGAAGTAGTGATAGAGGTGGTGGTGGTGGTGGTAGTAGTAGTAGTAGTAGTAGTAGTAATAGTAGTATTAGTAGCACTGGAATCAGTTAAACACTAGGAAAGAGGAGCACTGCAAGAGAGCCAGGGGCCCACTGAGGGTAGGAACAAGAACACACAGGGGGAAAAATGATGATAATGGACCAAATACCCAAGACAGAAGGAAAAAATCCAAAGGAGAAAGAGGAAAGGAGAAGGAGAAGGGAGAAACAAGAATCAGGTTAAGTCACGGGTGTTCTGAAGTTTGGAGCATTTTGCAATGTAATGGGAAAGGAAGGCATGTACGGGGAGAAAGCCACGACTAAGATTTATACAAGGAAACTTGTCTTTGACTCCACAACGACTACTACCACCACCACCTCTACCACTACTACTCACTTTCCTCTACTACCTCTCTCGTCCCGTCCCTGTCTGCTGGCCTATATATACTCCCTCCTTTCTGTTTGTGTGACTTTGTAAATGGTCAAAGTCGGACCGAAACGTCGTCGTATGCTCCTCTGTCCTATGTGCGGGTTATTTGTGTATTGCTCCAGTCACGGCATTGTGCCTTTGTGTTATCAACAGAACATTCCGCTGATTGTTCGCATATCTAAAGTCTGACCATGTCTTTGGGTATTCCAGAGTAGACAAGGGTTTAATAATAATCAGGTAACCTGTAGAAACCTAGTGACACATTAAGCTGAATCTCTGTGTACATCAATTGATGAATTGGTTTTATTGAATGCCGAAGATTTTTATCTTTTCAGTGTGTATATTTTTCCTGTTTTAAAGGAGTGTTTTAGGGTTTCAGTTTAAAATGTTTGTAGTCTGTATGTGATTACCAAGCTGTATTTAGTTGCTGCAGTTTTCCATTGTGTAGAGCTTAGATTGCCATCTAGGTTCCAGCGCTCTTCGGCTCTTTCTATCTTCAAACCCCCCTGACCCTCCTCCCAATCCCAATCGCCAACGAGTTAAGACCAAGCAATGCCTGTGTTCAACTTGACGATGGTACGCAATAACTAATCTGGAACAAACATCAAATTTATCTTATGCTTATTACAAATACACTTGCACAGTTCTCGAGACCCACATCTTACACTCTACCTTGCCCCTCTTTCTCCAACACTTGTTCCACTCCAACGCTATCCATAGCATTACACCCAAACACTCCCAGTACATTTCCCCAACACTCAACCAATCAACACATCTTTATATACAAAATGGACAAAAAAAATGCTTTTCATTAATCAAAGGAATAGATCTCAGAAGTCAGCATCAGAAGCTTAAAAATTTACTTTTTCAGATGAAAAATATGTGAAATAACTTTTGCAACAAACTGTAAACAAAATGGGAGCGAAAGTAAAAGAAAAATCTCTTGTCTGGTGGTGCCACCGACGGGCGGCCGCCCCACTCCCAAGAATAAATGGGAAGTTAATGGTACTTGAGGTTTAAATATGCAAGGAACCGCAGAGGTGACTATTAATCGCTGTTGAATTATAATGAGCATCTCTACCTGGCTTGTCCTTCTCGTAGGCAAGGGGGGGTTGGCAGGAGAGAGGTGTTAGGTGTGTTTGTTATAGGTGTGGTGCGTGTGTGTATTGTGGGCGGGTGTCTGGTGTAAGGTGTGTTGTCTGTGTGGTGTGGATGGGTGTTGTGAGTGGATGGGTGTTGTGAGTGGATGGGTGTTATGGAGTTTTTGTAGGTGAATGTGTATTGCATCTAGGTACTATGTGAGTGCTGTGGATAGTGTCGGTGGCACCTGTATTTTGCAGGAGGAAGTATATTGTTTTTCACCTAATTTAGTTTGCATGCCTAAATTTTTGGCTGCTCATTTTGTCATATAACTTTGGTTGTAGCGTTATATACCTGTTCTTGAAAATAATTCCAGTTTTCACACTCTAAGGGCTTCCTAGCTTAATTTTCACCCCAACTTCAATTGAAATTTTATCCTCTTGTACTCGTTCGTGATAATGCTGAGAAATCATCTGTATTTTCTCGTTATATTTCATGGTAATTTATGCTCGTCTCCTCCTTTATCAGCTGTCAAGGAAATTTTACTACATTTTATTCTCTAAGTAACTCATGTTTCTTTTCAGTTTATCTTTAGATTATTTTCCTTTGTTTACATTTTTTAGGTGTAGATAGGTAATACTGGCACATGCGACAGTATCGGCCTAAGGCAGGTTTTGTATTTGAGAGTGTGCAGGTGATAAGCTTTAGGCCTCTGGCCATCCTCGTAACTTTCAACAATTGACAGGTAAAAGCTTTCTTCTGTTTGCTATGAAGCTCTGCATGGCGTCGGGCTGTTCTCTCAAGCTGAAATTATGCATTTTTTTTTCATCACTCGTGAAATTGTTTTCCTAATGTCATGACTCACTCAGTGTGTAGTTTTCATCAATGTCCACTTACTATGCTGTAGTTATTTGTCGTGTGTATGTATGTAGATGCTGACTCTCGCATGGTGCAAGCATGAGGTGTATACCGCATGGTGCATGACGTATATACCGCTGGTGCATGACGTGTATACCGCATGTACGTGTGTATATACACACATTAAGATCCAGCGGCAGCAGAAATTTACTTATTTATTCATTCATTTATTTACACGCAATGCGAGAGTGAGTGATAGACGCATAATTTCTTACCTCTGTTTCCCCTGACGGCGTATGTTAATTAATTTCCAGGTGCAGCGTGTGAAGGCGTCTCTCTCTCTCTCGCACTGACGCCCCTTCCTCCCTCCACCCCATCACCTGTCTTCCTGCCTCGTAATTATGTCACCTCATTAAGACTTCCCCGCTAATTATAGAATGAGTCACATCAGCAAGTCAACTGCTATTACCCCCACCTCGCCAAGTCGTAATTAATTACTTGTTTCTAGTTGCGTACGTTGCTCCAGTCGGGTTTAAAGTTTGTTTATTGCTCGGCTTGTCTTTTTTTCAGTTTTGAATGTATTTTCATAATTTGCATTTTTGTTTGTTAACTATTCGATTGATTTGAAATTGTTGTGTGTGTGTTAATGTAGACGTTGTTTGCCACCCCTTCTCCAGACCCTACCTAGAACCCCTCTCAATACACACTCCTCCACCCCCCACTTCATCAATACACACTCCATCCACACTCCTCTTAATGCACTCCCCACTTCCCTCAATACACACACTACCCCAATACCCTCAACACACCCTCCACCCTTACTCAACACACCTTCTACCCCCATTCCTCCACGCATCCTTATTCTTACTACCCCATTCTCTCCTATGGTTTGTGTCTCCGTTATGTGATATCGTGTACTTCACCAGTAGCCCAAGTTAACACAATGGTGATTTTTTCCCGGTTATAGTTAATACAAGACCATGACTCCTTTCTTTAGCACACAAGAATATTCACACCTCTAATTCGTATATTTCCCATTCAGTCAATATTAACATAATTTGTTTCCTGAATACCACATGTTTTGATACTGCACTAGTATTTCGTAAGGCAGTGGGCGAGGTTTGCCTGGCCCTTAATTAAGTCTGTCCGTCACGCTGCGTTTCCGAGCCTAGTTTGGTTTGTGTTAACTGAGAATATGTTCACTCGCTAGACTTAAGACGATTCCTCTTAATTGTAGCCTTCTTTTTTTTCTCGACTAATCCATCCATCTGTCCTTCAGTGAGTTGAGTCCGTCCGCTTATCCTTCATTGGGACCAGTTCGTTCGCTGGATCGTCAGTCGGTCCTTCCGTTTTACAAGTCCACCAACCGATCATTTCGTTCCTCCCTGCCAATAAAAAGTATATTTAACCATGGAAAAGCAATTAAAGAAAAATAAGTGTGCAACACTTCCAGCAACTCGATATTTCAGAGAATGTGTGTAACATTCAGTCTCAACGCAAATCACATGGTGTGATAAATGGTTGTTGCAGTAGTCTTAACCCCCAGAGGAACCTCAACCATATGACTCAATACAGCACTCATCCTCACAACATAATCCTCAGCCTCCCCCTCCTTCCCTATGCTCTACCTCCCGTTCACCTTACACACATCGTCACTGGTACTTCCCTTATCAGCACCCTCAAGTTTGCCTCACGACAGCAGTAAATACCCCTCCCCACTAGACTTACGTCCCCTTCTCCACAAATCTCTCAGGTGGTCCCATTCTTCTGGGCCACAAAACTGCAGCAAACACTCAATAGCCAGTACCATCACTCGGAAGAGAGAATGGTTTCAGAGGTTATAAACAAGAGCAGCAAATTGTAGGATAGGCTGGCAGAGGCTAAACCACGGATAATCTCTATTACAGAAACAAAACCTAAATACAGAAATGAATGCAATAAATCCACAGAGTAAGTGACAAGATTAACCACATAATGAGAGAAATAAATTGGAAGACCAGAAGAGAAATATCAATTCGAGAAGGATAAAGCAGCAAAGACGATGAGAACCAAATCTGCTCCAAGCTACATACAGAAAGCGACAATAAGGGACAGGTAATAAAATAAAGAAAATGAAGCCGTTACATTTAGGAAAATAACAGAGGTATGCAAGGAGTTAAGGTCCCAAGAGGTTTTCATAGAGATGTAGCACCATGAGGACGGAGGGAGGATTTGCCACGCTTCACCGTAATGAAAATGTCAGACCAGTGAATGGAAAAAAATATGGCACCTCAAAGATCTATGGGTAGTGAAAGGGTGAACCAAATCCTTGTTTTCGTGTTGATCTACAAGAAGTCACTAGAGACAAGGGGTAGTTACCGAACTGGTTAAAAACATCAAATGCCATACCACTGCATAAACAGGGAGACAAAAATAATAAGTTACACAGGTTTCACTGATACATGATGATGCTATGATGAATTATGGAAAATATCATCAAGAGTGAGTGGTTCAGCACCTTGAGAAAGTTTCGTTACTGAGCATACATTTCAACTGTTTACTCACAGCTGCGGCCTTCTCGCCTAAATAATTTTTCTTTTCAATTAGCTACCGGATACCTGCAGGGACTTCAATGAAGTTTAAGGGGACTCTGATAATGATGATGATTTAATGTTTTAAATTGATTGTTATTTTAATCTAGCGTTATAGTATTGTTTGTTCACGATAGGCACCAACCTAAATTGCAGGGACATTTCCCTATTCGTTTATACTTGCCTCGACTAATATCCTATGATTACAACAAATTATGGATAAAATGGTTCTGTTAATGCATTCTTTTGATTATAGTGGTAATATCTTTAGTATGACAGTAAAATAGTCTTGGCAGTAGCAAACTGCTAAGAAATTGGTAATGACCGAGGGAAAATTAATGTTTGTTAGCTTCATTTGTTAAAATCGCCGAATAATCAAACAGCTCTAGTGTTTGGTAAACATTCGACTCGTACCCACCCAGATACAGCTTTACATACCCCGCCTGTTGATCATTTACTACCCGTACCGAGCAGATACCTTCCTTATTCAGAGATCTTCAGACGCTCTCCACATGGTTCCAGACAGCCTAAGACTCCCCCCTCCATCATATTTTTTACACTCCCCAAGACCTGAAACCGATCCCCACACTCCTTAATAAACATACTGTAGACCACCAGACATATCACTGTGGACCACTAGACATACTACTGTAGACCACCAGACATACTGCTGTAGGTTCCGGATATGCAAAGATACTCCAGACATAATCTAGACATCCTTCACACTTACGAGCCACACAAAATCAACTCAGACAGCGCCCTAGACTGTTTACTGGCTGGTTTGAGGGGTTTATCATGACTAAGAACCCAGGTCCTCCTTTCCTCGCCTTTATTTAACATACGTTGCGGGGATTTTTCCCCATTTGTTAAATTGTGTCGAGAGTTTATGGAAGGAGTCATTATTCTCTTATTCTCCCTGTTCTCTCACCATTGTTGTTCTTGTTCTCTCACCATTGTTGTTCTTGTTCTCTCACCATTGTTGTTCTCCTTGTTCTCTCGTCATTGTTGTTGTTCTTGTTCTCTCGCCATTGTTGTTCTCCTTGTTCTCTCGCCATTGTTGTTCTCCTTGTTCTCTCACCATTGTTGTTCTTGTTCTCTCGCCATTGTTGTTCTCCTTGTTCTCTCGCCATTGTTGTTCTCCTTGTTCTCTCACCATTGTTGTTCTTGTTCTCTCACCATTGTTATTTTGGTTCTCTCCATTGTTATTCTTATTCTCCCACCATTGTTGTTGTTCTCCCAGCATTGTTGTTCTTGATCTCCCACCATTGTTGTTCTCTCACCATCGTTGTTCTTGTTCTCTCACCATTGTCATTTTGGTTCTCTCACCATTGTTGTTGCTCTTGTTCTCCCACCACTTGCGATGCTGAAATGGTTCACAACACTGTCAGGTGGACTTTCTTGTAAACTTTTGCCCTGTTTTTCCCTTTATAACTTTTTATAAAATACCAGCTACCTGTAGAGAACTCGGGGAGATTTTAGGAGAATCTTTACTTGACTTAATCTAATGGAATTTTTAATTGATGCTTGTTACTTTAAACTGGTGTAGTACTTTTATATTGTCTTTTATTTATTCTAGTTGTTTCATTTTTATTAATTTAACATTGGAAGTTCTGTGTATTATTATTATTAATTATTATTATTATTATTATTATTAGTAGTAGTAGTAATAGTATTTATTGCCGTAGCTCGATCGCTAGCGCGCACTGTTCGCACACTGAGGTCTGGGGATCGATCCTCGGAACAGCTGGAAAACATTAGGACGTGTGTCCATAAGACACCTGCTGTCCTTGTTAACCATCAGTAAAATGGGTACCTGGGTGTTAGTCGACTGGTGAGGGTCGCATCTTGGGATAAAATTGACATAATTTGCCCGAAATGCTCCGCATAACAAGTTGCTTTCTGTATATAGTAGGAAGTCATTGATGTCAGCTTGGCCTGTATGCCTTGTACATGTACTTGAAATAAATATTATTTATTATTATTAAGGCTGCTGAATGATCACCCAGGCCAAAGTGCTCTAAAAAATATCACAGCTACCTACTTAATCTGCTTTAGACCTTTAGAAACCCAGACATCTTTTCCGTAAGACCTCAGTCGTGCACCCCACCACCCTTCTCGACGCTCCCACACATGCCCAAGCACCCCTCCTACAGACACCTGAATAGCGGGCGAGATATATTCGGAATATATAATAGAGGTGTAGCCGTGAGTGTTGTTCCATTAGCAGCTCTGCGGGTCCAGGGTCAGAAGACCCCCACGGGTGCTTCCAAAGGTCGTGTCAAGGTCCTTCTGCCTGAGTTTGCCTTCGTGTGTGTGTCGCAGTTCGTGTCAGTGTGGTGCTTGGGAAGAGAGAGCAGAGGAAGGAGAAACTGGGAAGAGAAAATGAAATATATACATAAGTAATAATAATAATTATTATTTTTAGTAGTAGTAGTAGTAGTAGTAGTAATATTAGAAGTAGTAGTATCTGAAGTGCTAAACCTGTGCCGTATGGATCGTTCAGCATAAGTTGAGGCTCGATCTTTCGTTGAGTTATAAGCGCGGCCGGGTTTCTGACCAATCAGGCTGTTGGTAATCTGGAGAAAATATAAGAAAATGAAAATAAGAGTGAGTGGCAGTGAATTAGTAAGAGACTGGTATTAAGTCAATTACCATAATGTTTTAAACATAAATTCACCGATATTTTATATATATTGTATATATTGTATATATATATATATATATATTTATATATATATATATATATATATATATATATATATATATATATATATATATATATATATATAATAGTATTTATAATAGCAAAACCAATATCTAACACACAAAAGTGACTTGGGGAGGTTAATATTCCTCTTGGCAATGCGTTCTGAGTAGGCAACACACTATTCGCATTCGTGTAACCTGTCCCTCTCAGTCGACACAAAGTTGAACTGGAACCAATCAAACGCAACGATATTTTTAAGAGAAATCTAGCTGAGAGACAACATAAGAAAGGAAAACTAATATACTTGAGGTCTGAGATGCACATCTCTCGTGTTGACAATAATCCCGCTTTCAGAATGCCATATTTTCCTTCATATATATCGACTCTGACGACGGTAGACAAAACTTGTTCATTGGAGATAAATCAATTTTTGTTGTATAAAAACATGAAGGCTCTGTTTAGTTGACGTTGACAGTTGATGTATGTTTATATTCTACATCGCAAATCTCAGTGTAATTGACGCTCAGATAAATTATCTAATTTTATGGTAAGGCAAAAGTTGCAAAAGCTGGTGGAGGAATTTGGGAGGATATGTAAAAGAAAACTAAAAGTGAACGCAGGAAAGAGCAAGGTGATAAATGACAAAAAAAAAATATAGGCAATGAAAGATTGCATTAGAGGACGGAAGTTTGGAGGAATTAAATATGTTCAGGAATTTGAGGATGAACTTGGCGGTGAATGAGTTTATGAAAACTGCGATGAGCCATGGAATTGACGAGGAAAAAAAAGGTGGATGGTGCATTGAGGCATCTCTGGAGACAAAGAACTTATACCGTGGGGGCGAAAATAGAAATGTACTAGAGTATAATGGTAGTAAAACTGTTATATGGGTGTAAAACGTGAATTTTAAACGTTGCAGAGAGGAGGCTGGAGGCAGTCGAGATGTGTTTGAGGGCTGTGTGGTGTGAAAATTTTAGAGAATTCAGAGCGTTGAGATAAGGTGTCAGGTTACCAAAAGTATTAAGAGGACCGAGGATGGAATGCTGAGGTGGTTTGAATATTTACAGTATGTGATCAAAATAGGTTCAAATCTGTCAGCCGTCTCCAAATAAGACAGGGTGACCTAAAAAAAAACTTATTCACCATCATTCTTGACAGATTGATTCCTCTCCGACTACAGTACCCCCAACCCTCCTTCAGTGTGTGTCTCCCCGCGAAGTATTGCACCATTAGAAGTATTATTGTCTTAGTGTTGCATCTAGCAAATTTGTGAGATAGATTAATCTCAAATGCCTGAAACACTCCATTGGGACCCTTCATTCCTGAGGTAACGTCCCAAGGACCTTAACGTCCTGAAGCACCGTTTTAAGGACCTGGACGTCTTGAAAAACCATCCCAAAGACCTGGATGTCCTGAAGTACCGTCCCAAGGACCAGGTTGTCCCGAGGCCGGCTGGTGGACAGCCACGGTTATCTCGTTGCGCTCCCCTATCTCTTTTTTTTTCTTTCTTTCTTTCTTTTTCCCCCTCTCCCGTACGCGTCGGTGGACAAATATGTCTGTGCAGCAGTAGCGCTGGTACCAGGATGCCTCCTGTGCCATGTCTGTGATAATTTGAGTCTCCTCGCAAGACTTGTGCGACCATTAAATCATATAAATATTGCTATCTGAGGAATCGTTTGAAGCACGACTTGTCATTGCCGTGATTGATAACGGAATGAGGGACCTTGCGCCGTCCCGACTCGTCCCCGACCCGCCCGATCCGCCCTGACCCTCCCCGACCAGCCCGACTCTCCCACCGACTCTCCACGACCCGTCCCGACCCGCGTGCCTAAAATGACAAGCGAACACCTAGGGGCGCCGTGAATAAGAAAATTCACCTGCACATCGACGGAGTACTTGGGGAAAAAAGTGAATATTTTTAGTGTGTGTGTGTGTGTGTGTGTGTGTGTGTGTGTGTGTGTGTGTGTGTGTGTGTGTAAGAGTGAGTGAGTTCAGGGAAGAGAGAATGGTAAGGGAGACGAAAGATTTAGAAATAAAATGAAAGTATCTTAAAAGCAAAAAGCTTTATTGAAGTTGCATCGGCAGGAACATCGTCGAGAACCCCAGTGTGAACCTTACTGTAAACCCCCAGTGAGAACCTTACTGTGAACCCCCAGTCAGAACTGTACTGTGAACCCCCAGTGAGAACCGTACTGTGAACCCCCAGTGAGAACCGTACTGTGAACCCCCAGTGAGAACCGTACTGTGAACCCCCAGTGAAAACCGTACTGTGAACCCCCAGTGAGAACCGTACTGTAAACCCCCAGTGAGAACCTTACTGTGAACCCCCAGTCAGAACTGTACTGTGAACCCCCAGTCAGAACTGTACTGTGAACCCCCAGTGAGAACCGTATTGTGAACCCCCAGTGAGAACCGTACTGTGAACCCCCAGTGAGAACCGTACTGTGAACCCCCAGTGAGAACCGTACTGTGAACCCCCAGTGAGAACCGTACTGTGAACCCCCAGTGAGAACCATACTGTGAACCCCAAGTGAGAACCGTACTGTGAATCCCAAGTGAGAACCGTACTGTGAACCCCCAGTGAGAACCTTAGTGAACCCCCAGTGAGAACCTTACTGTGAACCCCAGTGAGAACCGTACTGTGAACCCCAGTGAGAGCCTTACTGTGAACCCCAGTGAGAACCGTACTCTGAACCCCAGTGAGAACCGTACTGTGAACCCCAGTGAGAACCTTACTGTGAACCCCGGTGAGAACCTTACTGTGAACCCCAGTGAAAACCGTACTGTGAACCCCAGTGAGAACCGTACTGTGAACCCCAGTGAGAACCTTACTGTGAACCCCAGTGAGAACCTAACTGTGAACCCTAGTGAGAGCCTTACTGTGAACCCCAGTGAGAGCCTTACTGTGAACCCCAGTGAGAACCTAACTGTGAACCCCAGTGAGAACCTTACTGTGAACCCCAGTGAGTGTATAATAAACAAGTTTAAATTTTGCTAAAAAAAAAAAAAAAAAAAAAAAAACTGACTACGACAAAATAGAAAACAGGAAAATAAACAACCTCGGTTCTAGTACTAACGAAGAAAATAAACAACCTCGGTTCTAGTACTAACGAAGAAAATATACAACCTCAGTACTATTATAAAAACGAGGAAAAAGTCAACCTCATTAGCAGTACTTGTAAAGAAACTAAAAACGTCAATAACAATACTAACAACGATGAGAACCTCAGTATCGACCCTAACAACGAAAAAATTAGTCTCATTGCCAATAGCTAATAAGAAGGAAACGACCTCATTCCCAATAAATAACGAAAGATCTCTATCATTAATTTCCAACAAGAAAACTGACAAGATATTAAGCTAATAAAAGAGTAACAATATAGCAGATAAAAGAAAACTGGAAAAATATTCAACCATTGAGAGAATAAGAGGATAGCAGATATACAAGAGAAAACTGGAAAAATATTAATCGTTTGGTCTCCCACGTTACGTGTCTCGAGACGACTTTGTGTGCGTTGTTTTGGGTCGAGTTAGGTAACCTGTGCTACCTGGATTACCCACGTTTAACAGAGCTTACAAAGAAAATAATGTAATCAGTAACTTCAGCGTAGAAACGACGTGAAGACACCCGAGGCAGTGAACGTCTGAAAACTGTAGCGGACGTGGCCGTCTTCAACACTTTAAAGGAATTTATCAAAGCACCCTTTTTGACGTTGAGCTTGATAAGTTTACACACACACACACACACACACACACACACACACACACACACACACACACACACACACACACACACACACACACACACACACACACACACACACACCAGGTGTCTATTCACAAGCGCGTTTGAGAACAAGTAACTACAACACAAATCAAGAGCTAAAATTGAGCCACACTCATTGCAACTCATTTTAGTAATGAGAATTTGCTTTAACGGAAACTTGGCTGTTGATACGTTGTGCGAAAGAGCTATTGTAGTGTATTAATAACGTACCGTAACGATACAGAGGACAGCTCACAAGGTGCATTGACACCTGACGGATAAGACAGATTAATTGTGGCAGTGAGTGGAGGAATGCTGGAAGGTAGGAAGGAAGGAGAGGTGTGAAGAATGGAGGAAGATAAGGGGAATGGTAGAGGGGAGAACTTGATGGATAAAAGATGGAGGGAGTTTGAAGGCTGAGGAGATAGAATATGCTAGAAGGATGGGGAAGGCTGGATAGTTGAGGAAGAGAACCCTGTGTGTGTGTGTTTTGATTATTATTATTATTATTGCGACCTCGAGTCGCAAGTTTGTGCGTAGGTGAGTGTAACACCAATACCTCCCCCCCTCTCTCTCTCCCCATATGTATATATAAAGCAATCAACAATGCATTGTTGAATGCTTGTATTGCTGGTATGTTTTGGAGGAGTGTTTGTGAAAGTGAGTTGTGCAGGTGTGAAATGAGGTGTGGTAGTGTGGAGGATAGAGTTAGAAGAACTGCAGGTAGTACATGGTAATGAGTTTTTATTTTTGCAATAACTCATACCTTCGAAAGTGAGATAATGGTGAATATTATTAAACCCTAAATGAATGTCAGATATACTTCGGATTTTAATAGTGAATATCTGTCCATTATCAACACTGAATTTGATGTAGGTATTGGTCTGATATTCACCGATGGATCATAAGATCCTGGCACTAGTACCAGGTTTATGATAGCTTAAACAAATTTAAAAGAGTTCAGGGTTGCATGCCATCAATCCAAACTTTCTCCACAAGGCTGCCTGTGTTGCATATTGAAATGTAATTAAACATTCAGAACAATAGACAGATATGACTATTTAAAATTTTCGTGAGCACACGCGGTAATGAGTAAATTGGTAATCAAATCTGTTTTAATTCTGTCATGGCTACTTCCATATCAACATGTAACACAGACACCCTTGTGGAGAGAGACATTTACATTTTTAAGGGGCCACCTTAGGTGCATTCTGTTTGGCCACTGTCATAAAAGAAAAAGAACAGTCAGATGTATTTTCAAACACTTCGTCAGACTACTCCAAGGAGACTGCACAAATGAGACTCAAGTGGAGTCTAAAATTGTGTCGCGAGCTTGGTGAAGCTCTGCCTCTTTTGTTATTGTTCTGATACTAAGGACACCATGGAAAGTAGTTCTTGAGGGCTGCTAGTAGGAGTCTGTAATGCACATGTATTCTATCCTTGGTTTTACTGTGTAAAACAAGTGTTGCTAGTGTCAGCTCAGTGTGATGAGACATTCTCAAGTTAATAGTGGGAAAAACAGAGATATTCCCACCTGGGCCGAATAACTTACTACTGATAAGTGAGCAAAAGACCGATTGTACATAAATACACAATAGAAAGAATGAAATGACGGGTTGATTGTGAAAGTGAAGAAAATACGTGGAGAGAGGGGGAGAGAGAGAGAGAGACATAAAGGGAAGAAGGCCGTAAGACAGCATTAGAGAGAAGCAACTTTATACCAGCAGGACGCCCCCCGAAACACAAATATAGTCCCAAGTTCCACTATTAAAGACGAGTTAGCTCTCCTCTGACCCTCTCATCCGGCCCTCTCATCTTGCCCCTCTCTTCTTAGTGCCACCCTCAGCATTAGTCTCATTCTTCCCGCCATGTATACCGCTAGCATTTTTTGGGGGGTGGGGGGAGATGTATTAGAGCTCAAATTGATACAAAGGGGCTTTATGAGCGTACTCATATACACTGTATATGCTTGCAGGGTTGAGTCTCGGTTCGTGCGTGTGTTTTACCATTATGTAAAAGGTACTTGTCGATAAGACACTTGGCCTGTTCGGGATTAGTTGTGTGTGTGTGTGTGTGTGTGTGTGTGTGTGTGTGTGTGTGTGTGTGTGTGTGTGTGTGTGTGTGTGTGTGTGTGTGTGTGTGTGTAATGTATGCGCGTGCGCGCATGCATTTTGTTTGTGGTTACAGGAGTCGAGTCTCGGGTCTTGAGCCTGCCTCTCCACTGGCTGCTACTGGTTACACTTTCTCCTAACTGCTCGAGTCTATTATACCTATTCTTAAAACTAAGTATAGATCCTGTCTCTACTTCGTTGTCTAGGTCGTTCCACTTCTTGACCACTCAAAGGCTAAAGAAGTATATTATAACATTCCCGTGACTTATCCGTGTTTTTAACTTTCAGCTGTGTTCTCGTGTATCTGAGACCCGCTTCTCAAACAGACTTGCACTGTCTATGCTATCACTCTCTTTCTCTCAGTATTTTTACATCGTAATCATATTACTCCTGGTCCTTCTGTCCTCTAATGGCATCAGGTTTAGCTCCTTGAGCCTCTACTCATAGCTCATACACCTTAAAGAAATAAAGGCACAATACCGTGGCTGGAAGCATACATGAACAACCCGCACATAGGAGAGAGAAGCTTCCGACGACGTTTCGGTTCAGTTTACACCATTTAAAAGTCACGCTAACCTAAAAGAGTGAGGGGAGCCATTATATGTAGACGATGTGGACAGGGACGGGACAGTCTACTTTTTCTAGCCTCTTGATTTGCGTTACCAGATGTGGGTTCCATACTGGTATTGTTACTCCAAAACAAATGCCGTATATCGTTTTGTGAATGACTCCTTACTGAGGATTCTGGCAGCTATCTTTAAATTTTCCAGTCTCGTATTTGCTGCGACATTTATTTGCTGTTGTGCGCCTCAAGTGATATGTTAACCCCGAGATCCTTGTCTTTCATTAATAAGGTTTGCAGCCTGTGTTCCCGAGCCTGCAGTCTGTTTCCGGTCGTCTTTGCTCTTCCTCTATTTTCAAGAATTTCCATTTGCTGGGGTTACATTCTAGTAGCCACTTGTCAGACCAATCCAACAGTTTATCCAGCTCCTTTGTAGTCTTTCCTAATCTGTTCCTGTTTGTATTCTTTTCATTAGTTTCAGGCCATTATGCTAACAGGGATACTTCTGGCTCTATTTCTTCTGTCATATTTACTTAAGAATCTGGGGTTAGTACTGGTCCCAGTACTAACCCTTGCAGAATCCCAGTCGTCAAATTTGCTCATTCAGATACCTCCTCTTAAACAATAATGCGTTGTTTCATATTAAGTATATTGTCCTTGATCCACTGTAGTGTTTTTCCTGTCAATGCTACCTGTTTCTCTAAGTTTTGTCCCAGTCTTTCGTGAGGTATCGTTTCGAACGACTTCTTAGTCCAAAAATATGCAGTCAACCCATCCCTCTCTTGCTTAACTTTCGTTACCTTGTCATATAACGCTAGTAGATTTGTGAGACAGAATGAAATATATCCTAAAACAAAGTTGGCTGTTTATGAACCCATTCCTTCCCTGGTGTTCCACTGCTCTTTGCTCGATGAATCTTCTCTATAACCTTACTATGCCCGTCAGTGAACCTGGCCTGCAGTTTGATGCTACCTGTCTGTTCTCTTTTTAAAATATTGGGATCCCACACCTGTTTTCCACACCTTCGGCAGGTGCTCTGTTTCGGTTAACTTGAAGCTCGCGGCTAGTGGTTCTTCTGCTCTCTCTCAGAACCCACAGAAAAATGTCTGACCCGTTTGCCTTCGAGGTATCTTGCTTGCTCAATAGTTTCTTCACTTCTCCCGTTGTATGTCCTGTGTCCAATATTCGTTGGTTTACTCTTCCTCCTTGACACACTAGCAGTGTTTCTATTTTCACTGAGAATAGCTCTCTAAATCTTTCGTTCTGTTCTTTGCAGATTTCCAGGGAACTCAGGTTCTCCTTCAACTTCATTAATTGATCCTTCACAGTTATCTTTCCGATGCGGCAGTATAGCAACTTTGGCTCAGATTTGGCTTTCGATGCTCGGCTTCTGTTTTTTTACACATGCACATTCGTGTCTGGCTTGTCTGTTTGCTTCCCTATTCTCTAGTATGCTTTACTCTCTTTATTTCTTCCACATTCTTATACAGTTAACTTTTTGTCTCCCTATACCGCTACGTGAATCATGGGGTGACGCTGTTCTTAGATGTGCTTTTTCTTCATCTTGAATGAATTTCTCCTCTGCCTCCCAGCACTTTCCAGCTACTGTACATTCTCCATTTTATTTGTTTTCTTTTCATCTAGCTCCCTTCACCGTGGCACTCCACTTAGGAATTTCTTCAGTCCTTTGTGCTCTGTATTTCTCTCTACGTTTACTTCCGCACTGTCCCTAGTACCGAGGGGCCTCTTATATTTAATGTCCCCTACATCAAAGTCATTTAGGGTGAATACAAGGTCCAGCTTCCTTCACCACCTTCAACAATTTTGGCCTCCACGTTTCTAGTTCCACGTGTGGCTCCAGATTCTTCCAGTCTATTTCCTTGTGATTGAAGTCTCCCATGGTCATTGGTTTCGCATCGCCTGTGTGGGTTCTTCTAGTGACCCCGTGCTGCTGTCTACCATTGTCTTATTGTTTTCATACCCCTGTCTTAGTCTCCTGTTGTTTAGCGGTAAGTTGTATATCAGTTATCTTCTTAGGTCCCGCAGTTCTAAGTGTACCCACTCCGTAGTCTTTGCCCCCCCCCCCTCTCCGTTCATTCTACTCATCCCCTTAAAAATCAGTTGGCTCCTCCTTGGCAATGCTTCTCCTCCAGCTCCTCTGTTTTCTCTGTTCTCTCTTCTGTGAAGATCACCTCTGTGAGTTTTCCCTCCATTGTTACTGTAATATCTGGGGATGCCTCCACTATCCACTTTTTCTGTCCATCACTCTTGTTTATTCCATCTGTCACACTTTGTTTCCTTGTTATAATATTTTGGTTATTGGATTCCTGTTCTCATGGTTCTTGCCAATGTCTCATAGGAGTACGTGGGGGAATAGGTAAGTGGTGGAGACTGAGAATAAGGATGAGAGCTGACTGTAGGTGAGAAATAATCCAACACTGGTTAAGAATAAGGGTGTAGGTGTGGAGGATGAGCGGTAGAGTATGGTTTATTTAACGTTATTGCCTTAGAGTGGAAAGGGGTGTCGGGGCTTGAGGGATCGTGTGGAGCTGAGCTTGATGTGACCCCTGGATGCGGAACTACTGCTGATAATTTTTATTTACTCCCTCGACAACCCATCCCCCCTTCCCCTTTCTCTCGTGTTTTTTGGTTTGAGTAGACAGTGATTTCGTTTCAAGATCCGACTTCGTGCCATTTCTGTTGCAAGAGTCAAACTGACTGGTATGTGTTATTTATACTGTTTGTACCTTACAATTTTCTGAAAAAAATTACCACCTCATGCACCTCAGCTTCACCTGTCAGTTCAATGACATTTCTAATCTTCCCGTCTGCCGTCCATATCTCATCATTTGACATCCATTCAGCCTCCTTAAGGCCTTGTTGCATAATCAGTGACCTTCGTTCCTCCCCCCCCATTTTCTTTCCCTCCAGAATACTTTGAACTAGTTCATCATTAACTATAAAAGTATGCTTTTATTTTCTAAAAATGCAGTCTATACCATCTTTAATGATAAAAACAACCTTATTTACTAAAACTTAACCCTTAACTATTAAAATATATTCATAGCTACTAAGTAACCTCGGTAGAACTAAATGTATAAATATGCGTGTATGTACAGTACATTGCTTTATATATGGTATTCTGCTTCAGTTACTCTGACCCTTCACCTGTATCAAGTTGACATAACTAATTATTTTTCATATTATATCCTAAAACACAAAAATGTGATTTTTTTTCTGGGGGTGGAAATCCTAGTTGCTTGATTGTTTTTATGGCAAAAAAGCATTTTGGGGATTCAGCGTATAAAATGGGACAGAGAGAGAGAGAGAGAGAGAGAGAGAGAGAGAGAGAGAGAGCGAGCAAGAGAGAACAAGAGCAAGAACTCTGCTGTTGGACGTTTAGATCGCAAGTACAGCACATCATGACTTGGTCTGACAAGCAACAATAATCGAACAGAAAAAACGGCGCTATTTGCTTGCAGATGCTCGCGAGTCGCCTCGTGGTATCCGGGGTTCATTTAATCACTAATTTTGTAACAAACCAAGAAAAAAAATGAATAAAAAAATGGAAATTATTGTACGCCAGCTTAACCGAGCGATACAGCACCGATAAGCCAACGATTACTTGATAAATAGCGAAAATACGACAGCGGTTGCTTAATCCTCCGATGAGAACTAACGTTGCCAAGAGACCCTTTTCTTGTTTCCTGACGACCAAACCACCACTATCATCATCACTATCCTGACCTTTCACAACACACACATTCCCGTTATACAGTTGACTGCTAACAAAAAAACTTTTACACGCGTAATTTTGAACACACAAAAAAATGATCTCGTGACTATCCAGCTCTAGCTTCTTGACGAGCAGGAAACCAGAAAGACAGACACCCACCCACACATGACCCCAGAGTTTTATACCAGTTGAAATTAGGAATATTGTCCTCGGAGTAGTAAAAATGCTTTAAGAGGGTTGGTCAGCATAGCCACCGGGGCCTAAAAAACGACAATTAGAGACATAAAAACATGACCCAAGTGCCTACGTGGAATGTGAGCAGTCATGGGGAATTTGTAAGTATTCAATAAGTTAATTTACGACTTGCCCCCTGCCGTCTTAAAACCTGAGTCGAGCTTTACGCGATAATAGAAGCTACCCACTCAACCAGCCAGCCAGCCACTCGGTCAGCCACCCAGCTACCCAGCCAACCTCTCCCCTGACCGCACCTGGAGCCACTTGTCTCATTAAAACAAGCAGCACAAACTGTCTACTAAAACTAGAACGTGAGGCGAGTGAGTTCAGTCTAAAATGAGTATGAATACAAGACTCAAACTCTTGTAATACTGGTTTAATATAGGAGTTCCAAGTTAAGAGCAAGCCAGTTGTACGCCGCAGATGGCAATGAGAGGTTAAATCTGCAAAAGGTCGAGGTGGCTGACATCAGATAGTGATAGTGGTTGTTGTGGTGGTGGTAGTAGTAGTAGTACAGTAGTAGTGGCAGATGCACTGGTATTTTTCAGTGGTGGCTTCGGGGAAGTGTGTAGGGAAAAATAGCAGTGGTGAGGTAATAGTTGCAGTGCTAGAAGAATATACTGGTGGTATCAGTGGTTTTAATTATAATTTCGGATTTTAGTAATGTCACTAATGATGGTAATAAAATAAGGGTAGTGGTGTAACGAGGATAAAGATAAGATGACAGTATTAGTGTGAGCAGAGATGAAGGGGTAAGAGTTTTTTGTTTGCCAACACAGTGGTAGTGTTCGTGATTTGTGGTTAAAAAAGATGAAAACATTGAAGCAAGAGTGATTGCGAATATTGTTAAGGATTACTATTATGACGATTACTGATAAGAGATTACTGTTATGATACCTAGAAAGACCTGGTTCGATGGTTGAACAGTGAAAATGTAGGCGTGGTGCTCTCTACATTACCGGGTTTGTGACGTTGTTTGTGGCATGTATTCACTTAATTGTACTTATATAGTTTGCTTCATGAGGATGAGCTACAGCTCTTGGGTCCCTCTTCTCAAATTTCAGTTGAGTTGTTTGCATGCAAATTTCTTGGAGTTTGTCATGTGTACTCATTAATACCCGTCATTAATAGCTCTTTAAGTCATATGTTCTCTCTAGACTGGAATACTGCTGTACACTAACGGCTCCTTTGAAGGCAGGCGAAATTGCAGATCTGGAGAATATACAGAGAACTTTCAGCCATAATACTGACACTGATAAAGATGAAAGGTCGTATGTGGAATTAAAAGTGGGCATCCTTCTCTACAATGTTAAAACCATACTGCTAGAGGATATTAGCTCTGGAAGACGAGAAATCAGATACAATTCTAGTATCAGGCTCAATGATCTGTTCAGATTAGTAAACTGTGTGTAATGGCAGCATAAAATAACCTGATACGTGATACGAAGACTTTAGAATCAGCTGGTCATATCGTCGCCTCTGATAATTGTATTCATTTCCCAACTGTACCTAATTCACTTGTGCACTTTGTGAGAAAGATATGTTTAGGTATTTAATACCTTTTCTTCTCCTTTCCCCTCTTTTTCGTTTCCATCCTATATGTAATTTTTTTTGTTGCCCCGCTCTGTGATGACGGAGATACTTCTATAAAAGTACCGTGTCTCCTGTGTACGGGCTAGATTATCCTGAGAGATGGTAATTCCCAAGCAACTGTAACTCGGACCTTGCTGGAATTGAAGCTTCAGGTGTCGCTCAACCTTAAATGGAATATTTAACGAAATCCTCATTGCCCTACTGAAGTCTCCCAGTTCAGGCTCGCAGATTTCAACATGACAGTGGAAACATGGCTAGCTTTTGTTCCCACACTGTAACCATCATATACAATAAGGTATGAGCAAACTGCTGATATATCCAGTTTTACTAAAATAAAAATAAAGATCCCCCCCTCCCCTGTCTATTTCGTCCATTACCTTCCGTCGAGTTAATCGCTCTCATAACCACAAGTATCACATCCTCTGTCATATTTTAATGACCACAAACGGCAGCTTCAATAAGCGCTCTGCCTTATCTTCACGCCCACACTTCAGACAACCTCCCCTGAACAAATACCACTCTGAAATTATTTATTTATTTTTAACTCCACTGTAATTTTGCTGCTTCCTAAGGCAACAGTGATCATGATCTGTTATGAAGCTTTGTATTTCCGTCCTGTCACAATATGTGAAAGGAAAGTAGTGTTGATGATCTTTTATTACTATTATGTAATATGGCAGGCACATATAAAAATAAATTCTTTTACTCAGTATACTCATATTTTTGCTTAATTCAGTTTTAAATATTTATTAATCTTGTAATATTTACTGTGCTGCGGGGGGGGAGAGATAGTCCCCGAAACCATTAATAAATGTAACTAATTAAAAAATGATAACGTCCCATATTTTATATACCCTGGCGTTATGTACAATAACGATTTTTTCCCTTTCATGGTTGTCTTTACTTAAACTTGTGAGCATAATCATTCGTGACCGTCCATCCCAGCTTCTCTCTTGCTTGTCACCAGTGTTGTTCGCTCAGTACACCAGCAACACTGAGTCTATCCGCGTCAGGAAACACTTGTCCTGTTTCCTGACAAACTTTACCTAGCCTAACCTACCATTTAATAGGGTTTTTAACTAATGCTGGTTATTTTAGCTTGGTATTATAGTATTTGTGTTAGAAATTGTATTCGCGTTCTTAGTTTCCATTTAATTTTATCTTTGTTTTTAATTTCTTTTGTTTTTGCTTTATTTAATTGTTTACTGCTGAGAACGCTGAGTGACGCACACGCTCAGAGTGCTCCGTAAACATCACAACCTACCCCACTTTTCATGTGGCCTTAGACACACTGCAGGACAGTTGTCACTGAACGGGTCATCTTGCGACAAGACCGAGGTGAGGTTTTTCCTGACAAAAAATATTTGTAGACCTGCAGCATTTGGGCAGTGTGATCCCTTGACTCTCAGGCTCACAAGTTTGCTACTAAACTCGCCGTGCCAGGCTGATCTTAGTCTAGCACAGCAACCTTGCATTACATGATACCCGATCGCTAAATGCTGCCACCTTCACCAACTCTCATTTCTTCCATGTGTAGTTGTTTTTTATTTACTCTAGTTGTCCTCTGCTACCACTATCGAAACCACCCCCACCAGCCATCACCCCCACCAGCCATCACCCCCACCAGCCATCACCCCCACCAGCCATCACCCCCACCAGCCATCACCCCCACCAGCCACCACCCCCACCAGCCATCACCCCCACCAGCCACCACCCCCACCAGCCATCACCCCCACCAGCCATCACCCCCACCAGCCATCACCCCTACCAGCCACCACCCCTACCAGCCAAAAACCCCACCAGACACAATCCCCACCACCCCCTGCACTGGTGCACGCCCCACCGCTGTACCACACGTCGCGTCACAAGGCAGCAATAAGATTCAAGCAAGATATTCGACAATGACCGGGCTGAGATGTTTGACACAGGAGTCCTGATAGCGCTGATGCAGAGGTACCAACAAACATAGTCACCAGGCCAGGAGAATGACCAAATCACCATGTGGA